>NC_135168.1:11672130-11852130 GCF_041146795.1 Maylandia zebra | reverse complement strand
GGAAGAAACCTCTGGCAGAACCAGGCTCAGGGAGGGGCGGGGCCACCTGCTGCGACCGGTTGGGGTGAGAGAGGGAAGACAGGATAATGACATGTTGTGGAAGAGAGACAGAGATTAATAACAGATATGATTCAATGCAGAGAGGTCTATTAACACATAGTGAGCAAGAAAGGTGACTGGAAAGGAAAAACTCAATGCATCATGGGAATCCCCGGCAGCCTACATCTATTTCAGCATAACTTAGGGAGGATTCAGGGTCACCTGGTCACCTAACTATATGCTTTAGCAAAAAGGAAAGTTTGAAGCCTAATCTTAAAAGTAGAGATAGTGTCTGTCTCCCGAATCCAAACGGGAAGCTGGTTCCACAGAAGAGGGGCCTGAAAACTGAAGGCTCTGCCTCCCATTCTACTTTTAAATACTCTAGTAACAACAAGTAGGCCTGCAGAGCGAGAGCGAAGTGCTCTAATAGGGTGATATGGTACTACAAGGTCATTAAGATATGATGGGGCCTGATTATTTAAGACCTTGTATGTGAGGAGCAAGATTTTGAATTCAATTCTGGATTTAACAGGAAGCCAATGAAGGGAAGCCAAAACAGGAGAAATATGTTCTCTCTTTCTAGTCCCTGTCAGGACTCTTGCTGCAGCATTTTGGATTATCTGAAGGCTTTTCAGGGAGTTTTTAGGAAATCCTTATAATTATCAATTATATAAGTAATGATAAAAATTTTATTTCTGAAGAAGTTCATGAAGTCATTACTAGTTAACGTTAAAGGGGTGGTTGGTTCAATAGAGCTCTGACTTTTTGTCAGCCTGGCTACAGTGCTGAAGAGAAACCTGGGGTTGTTCTTATTTTCTTCAATCAGTGACGAATAGTAAGATGTTCTGGCTTTGTGGAGGGCTTTCTTATAAAGCAGCAAACTATTTCTTCAGGCTAAACGATGATCTTCTAGATTTGTTACACGTCGTTTCCTCTCCAGATTACGAGTCATCTGCTTTAGGGTACGTGTTTGAAAATTATACCATGGAGTCATTTACTTCTAATTTGAGGCCTTAATTTTCAAAGGAGCTACAGTATCCAGAGTCGTAGGTAGTGAGGTAAAACTATTAACAAGATAATTGACCTCTGTTGGAGTAGCGTTCAGATAGCTGCTCTGCACTGTGTTGGTACAGGGCATTGAATCTGATAACAGTGGGTGGATTATATTCTTAAACTTAGTTACAGTGCTTTCAGAAAGACATCTACTTTGATAAAGTCTACTCTTCACCGCTGTGTAATCAATTATTGTAAATGTAAATGTTATCAAGAAATGATCAGACAGGAGAGGGTTTTTCAGGAAACACTGTTAAATGTTCAGTTTCTATGCCATATGTTAAAACAAGATCTAGAGTGTGATTAAAGTGGTGGGTGGGTTATTTTACATTTTGAGAGAAACCAATTGAGTCTAATAACAGATTAAATGCCATGTTGAGGCTGTCATTTTTAGCATCTACATCGATGTTAAAATCACCCACAATAATTATTTTATCTGAGCTGACCACTAAATCAGATAAAAAGTCTGAGAAATCAGACAGAAACTCTGTGTAAGGCCCAGGTGGACGATAGATGATAACAAGTAAGACTGGTTTCTGAGTTTTACAGCTGGGGTGGACAAGGCTAAGCATCAAGCTTTCAAATGAATTGAAAGTCTGTCTTAGTCTTTGGTTGATTAATAGGCTAGTGTGAAAAATTGCTGCCACACCTCCCCCTCGGCCTGTGCTTCGAGGTTTCTGGTAGTTAGAATGACTCGGGGGTGTTGATTCATTTAAACTAACATAATCATCCGGCTGCAACCAGGTTTCTGTAAGGCAGAGTAAATCGATTTGTTGATCAATTATTAAGTCATGTACTAACAGAGACTTGGGGGAGAGAGACCTAATATTTAATAATCCACATTTCACTGTTTTACTCTTTGGTTCAGATGTGGATACTGTATTGTTCTTTCTTTGTGAATTTTTATTCTTAAGTTGTTTATTGCTGGTTTTTAGTTTGTTTTTTGTCTATTTGGGAGCTGACATAGTCTCTATGGAGATGGGTTTTTGGGTGTTAGCAGGAAGAGAGAAGCTGCAGAGAGGCATGTAAGACTGCAACTCTGCTTCCTGGTCCCAACTCTGGATAGCCATATTTTGGGGGGTTTAATAAATTTGTCCATATTTCTAGAAATGAGAGCTGCTCCATCCAAAGTGGGACGGATGCCGTCTCTCCTAACAAGACCAGGTTTCCTCCAGAAGGTTTGCCAATTATCTATGAAGCCAACATCGTTTCTGGGACACCACTCAGACAGCCAGCAATTTAAGGAGAACATGCGGCTAAACATGTCACTCCTGGTCTGATTGGGGAGGGGACCAGAGAAAACTACACAGTCCGACATTGTTTTGGCAAAGTTACACACCTAGTATGACCTCCGATTGGCGTAACCAGGTGTCATTACTGCCGACGTGAATTACGATTTTACTAAATTTACGTTTACCCTTAGCCAGCAGTTTTAAATTTCCCTCAATGTCGCCTACTCTGGCCCCTGGAAGACAATTGACTATGGTTGCCGTTGTCTCTAGCTTCACATGTCTGAGAACAGAATCACCAATTGCTAGAGTTTGACCCCCGGCGGCTGTGTCGCCGAGTGGGGAAAAACGGTTAGACACATGAACAGGTTGGTGGTGTACCTGGGCCTTCTGTTTAAGACTATGCTTCCTCCTCACCGTCACCCAGCTGCCCTCTTTCCCCAGCTGCTTGGGGTCTGCCGGGGAACAGCTAGCGGGGCCTACGCTATCTTGGGCTGCACCAGCTACAGGGGCCTGGCTAGCTACGGGTGAATGAAGGTTGCGAAGCCGAGTCTCTAATTCAGTAAACCTGGCCTCCAGAGCGGCAAATATGCTACATTTGTTACAAGTATCATTACTAGTAAAGGAGGCCGTAGAGTAGCTAAACACCTGGCACAAAGAGCAAGAAAGTGCAGGAGGGACAGGAGAAGTAGCAATGGTGCTAGCGCTAGCGAGTCGGCTATGAGCTAAGCTAAGCTAGTGTCTGCTAACACTAGAGACACAGTGAGTGAATACTCTGGCTATAAATTAGGTAGTGAGTACACAGATAGTGTGCTTAGGATGAAGCATGTGAAGATTATACTATAAAAAAAGAATGTATTTAAAAGTTGTTAATTAAATTGCTAAGCAAATAAGCTACACAAAAACACCACTGTGTTTGAGCAGGAACAGGTAGTGATACTCTACCATAGAGAGAGCGAACACCAAGTGACAGCGCCACCAAGAGTCAGTCAGTCAGAGTCAGAAATGTTGAAAATATTCTGAAAAAAATGTGGATTTTACCTTGTCCAACTTCTTTTAGACACCCAGGGATTGAATTTAATTAAAGGATTGTCTTTATTGTGTGTATTTAAATTGATTCCCAGAAACATACCTCGTCCTATGTCCTATATGAAGATGCTTTTCCGTCATTCACAAAATATTGTGTTGCAGATACTGGAGGACAGAATCATCACTTTTGTGAAGAACGAGCTGAAGAAGATCCAGACAGATCTGAGTCCAGATGACCTACAATGTTTTAATTGTCAATGTGAGGATGAGGATATATTACGGGGTGAGGATGAAGAACAGAGTAAGAACACCAGAGAAGCATTTGTGAAGATTATAGTGGACTTCTTGAAGAGATTGAAGCAGAATAAGTTCGCTGAGCGTTTGTTGAGAAGTGAGAATTATTCTCTAAATATTTACGCTGCTAAAACAATGTCTCAAATACATGCATAATATGTGCACTTCATAAATCCTTTATTTGTGTGTGTGTGTGTGTGTGTGTGTGTGTGTGTGTGTGTGTGTGTGTGTGTGTGTGTGTATACTGCGTGACTCAGGAACTTATATTACA
Organism: Maylandia zebra; assembly: GCF_041146795.1. Lineage (NCBI taxonomy): Eukaryota > Metazoa > Chordata > Actinopteri > Cichliformes > Cichlidae > Maylandia > Maylandia zebra. The sequence goes on along the minus strand of NC_135168.1, from coordinate 11,848,215 downwards.
AACTTCCAGTGGTGTCAGCATGAATTTAAATCTGCTCTGAAGAAGAAGTTCCAGTGTGTGTTTGAGGGCATCGCTAAAGCAGGAAACCCAACCCCCCTGAATCAGATCTACACAGAGCTCTACATCACAGAGGGAGGGACTGCAGAGGTCAATGATGAACATGAGGTCAGACAGATTGAAACAGCATCCAGGAAACCAGACAGACCAGAAACAACCATCAGACAAGAAGACATCTTTAAAGCCTCACCTGGAAGAGATGAACCAATCAGAACAGTGCTGACAAAGGGAGTGGCTGGCATTGGGAAAACAGTCTTAACACAGAAATACAGCCTGGACTGGGCTGAAGACAAAGCCAACCAGGACATCCAGTTCATATTTCCATTCACTTTCAGAGAGCTGAATGTGCTGAAAGAGGAAAAGTTCAGCTTGGTGGGACTTGTTCATCACTTCTTTACTGAAACCAAAGAAGCAGGAATCTGCAGCTTTGAAGACTTCCAGGTTGTGTTCATCTTTGATGGTCTGGATGAGTGTCGACTTCCTCTGGACTTCCACAAAACTACAATCCTAACTGACCCTAGAAAGTCCACCTCAGTGGATGTGCTGCTGATAAACCTCATCAGGGGGAAACTGCTTCCCTCTGCTCGCCTCTGGATAACCACACGACCTGCAGCAGCCAATCAGATCCCTCCTAACTGTGTCGGCATGGTGACAGAGGTCAGAGGGTTCACTGACCCACAGAAGGAGGAGTACTTCAGGAAGAGATTCAGAGATGAGGAGCAGGCCAGCAGGATCATCTCCCACATCAAGACATCACGAAGCCTCCACATCATGTGCCACATCCCAGTCTTCTGCTGGATCACTGCTACAGTTCTGGACGATGTGCTGGAAACCAGAGAGGGAGGACAGCTGCCCAAGACCCTGACTGAGATGTACATCCACTTCCTGGTGGTTCAGGCCAAAGTGAAGAAGGTCAAGTATGATGGAGGAGCTGAGACAGATCCACACTGGAGTCCAGAGAGCAGGAAGATGATGGAGTCTCTGGGAAAACTGGCTTTTGATCAGCTGCAGAAAGGAAACCTGATCTTCTATGAATCAGACCTGACAGAGTGTGGCATCGATATCAGAGCAGCCTCAGTGTACTCAGGAGTGTTCACACAGATCTTTAAAGAGGAGAGAGGACTGTACCAGGACAAGGTGTTCTGCTTTGTTCATCTCAGTGTTCAGGAGTTTCTGGCTGCTCTTCATGTCCACCTGACCTTCAGCAACTCTGGACTCAATCTGCTTGAAGAACAAGTAATTACATCCCAGATGTCTGAAAGAAGACAAGAATCTGCAGGGAGATGCTTCTACCAGAGTGCTGTGAACAAGGCCTTACAGAGTCCAAATGGACACCTGGACTTGTTCCTCCGCTTCCTCCTGGGTCTTTCACTGCAGACCAATCAGACTCTCCTACAAGGTCTGCTGACACAGACAGGAAGTAGCTCACAGACCAATCAGGAAACAGTCCAGTATATCAAGGAGAAGCTCAGTAAGAATCTGTCTGCAGAGAAAAGCATCAATCTGTTCCACTGTCTGAATGAACTGAATGATCGTTCTCTAGTGGAGGAGATCCAACAGTCCCTGAGATCAGGAAGTCTGGCCACAGATAAACTGTCTCCTGCTCAGTGGTCAGCTCTGGTCTTCATCTTACTGTCATCAGAAAAAGATATGGATGTGTTTGACCTGAAGAAATACTCTGCTTCAGAGGAGGCTCTTCTGAGGCTGCTGCCAGTGGTCAAAGCCTCCAACAAAGCTCTGTATGTATGCATCTATGCACACTTTTATTGTTGCAATATTTATGTAAGTCGTAGCATTTCTAAAACATTTGTGTCTGTAAGCCTTATCAAAGTGGACCCAGAGTTTTTCTTTAACCCTTTAAAACTAATCAAAATAAAAATAAAATAATACAAATCCCTGGATCTGGCTAAAGCAGATTGTTTCCAACAGAGGATAAATTATGGCTGCATCAGGGTTTAGTATGTGATAATAAAGATTTATTTTGAACTGTATCTGTCAACAACAATCACAGATATTGTATGTTGGAAAGTATGAATGCCTGCGTCAGTGGATATTGAGGTATAATGTGTAAAAGTACCAGCTCCCCACTTCTTTAACAGATACAGAGATGCTTGAACTGCAAGCATTGCATTCTTATTTATAAAGTGGACATGGAATAATTTTTTTATGGCCAGTTTAAAATAAGTAATTTAATTTGATCACAAATATAATTGATTTTCAGACTGTCTGGCTGTAACCTCTCAGAGAGAAGCTGTGAATCCCTGCACTCAGTTCTCATCTTTAAATCTTTTAGTCTGGGAGAGCTAGACCTGAGTAACAATGACCTGGAAGACTCAGGAGTAAAGTTTTTGTCTGCTGGATTAAAGAGTCCAAACTGTTCACTACAAACTCTCAGGTGAAGATTTTTTGTTTCATTACTTTATTTTTATTATCTCAATTATACTGTTGATAAAATCAGATGTGAATGTGAGTGCAAATGGTTGTTTGTGTCTATGTGTTAGCCCTGTGACAGACTGGCAATGTGTCCAGGGTGTATCCCGCAACTCTGAAAAGGATAAGTGGAAAAGAATGGACCTTTTTATTTAATGGAAAGACCATGTCCAAAAGAGAATTCCAATCCAACTTTATTTATAAAGCAATTTAGAATACCCACCATAGAACTAAAGTGCTGTACAGTAAAGAATTTAAGAACAATAGAATAAAAAAAATAAAACGCATAATGCATAAAAATTAAAACAGTGCTATATTAAAAAAATAAGATAAAACATCATAGAAACAACTAAAACAACAAAAATAATAAATAAAAATAAATCTAACATCTCATGAGGTGTCAAAGGCCAAGGTGAAGAGATGGGTTTTCAGAATGATTTAAAAACAGGCAAGGAAGAGGCCTGTCTAACCTCTAAAGGCAGATTGTTCCACAGTTTTGTAGCTGCAAAAGCTTTTATGTTGTTATTGCAGAGACCCACAAAAGGGGGAATAAACCGCACCTGAGCTCTACCCATCTCAAGTCTAGAGAGTTTTACTCATACAGCACCAGAGATAGACACTGAGAGGGGTTACAGCAGCTAATGCTAGGTAGGTTGCCATTATTAGCTAATGCTAATTTGATGTGAATTAGTGTAGCAGATGTGAAATGGTCGACTGCGTTGTGACGACAAACACGGACTGGCTGGAAACTGGGTTTATTTCTATAAGACAAAGTGTAGCAGCGAAATCAGTGTCACACAGCGGCAGCAGGCTTCTCCTCACCCCAGTGTGGAGTCCGTACAGCTCTGCTTACATCATATAAAAGAAAATACAATCTATCAAAATAACAATTCTCCCAACCGCCACTTTAAAATCAAATATTACAGTGGGGTAAAACAGAGACAATTATGAAATCACTAACAATAGCTTATAACATTCAAATCTCCACTAAAATGGATCAATTGCACAATACATATTCAAACAACTTTTTAACTCTTCCCAACATGGCTGAAAATATTATTCAGAGCGCAACCTCGGGACATGAACTCATTATACACATAAAACACAAACTACACATTTACACATACCTATAAGACAAAGTGTAGCAGCGAAATCAGTGTCACACAGTGGCAGCAGGCTTCTCCTCACCCCTGTTTAATACAAGTAAGTTCCACATGAACGGATGATATAACAGATAAAGGGCAGTTCCAATTATCATTTTTCTCACTCAAAGCAATTGAAAACACTTTGAGAGCTTTTAACCATAGGAGCCAATACTTAACAAAGACAAATACACCAAATTTAGATGGATAATTTAGTACAGGGAGAAGAGCTACAGAAAGCGTGCCTCACCAGTGTGGAGTCCGTACAGCTCTGGCTAGGAAACCCCACACCCGCAACATGGCCGCAGGTGGCGTTACACTGATTAATGTCCCACTTCAACAATGACACATGGAACCTTAGTTCCACAAAAATTAAGTTCACACAATAAAAAAATATAACCTATGTACAATACAGTTTTGAGAATGTTCACAATTCGTACATTAGATCTCAGTTACATTAGCATTATGCGCCAATGCTAACACTGTTTTCTCTTGCGTTATAACAATGTCCAATCCAATCCAATTTTATTTATAAAGCACTTTAAATTACCCAGCACAGGAACAAAGTGCTGTACAGAAAATAAGTTCAAAGCAATAGAATAACAGAAAACAGCAAAAATAAATAAATAAAACACATAAAACATAAAATTAAAATGGCCCTATATTAAAAGAAAAACAAAAACAAGATAAAACAGCATCAAATCACCTAAAAACCAACATCTCACATGGTGTCAAAGGCCAGGGTAAAGAGGTGGGTTTTCAAGAGTGACTTAAAAACAGGTAAAGAAGTGGCCTGTCTAATCTCTAAAGGGAGATTGTTCCACAGTTTGGGAGCTGCTAGAGCAAAAGCACGTTCTCCTCTAAGTTTACGCCCAGTCCTGTACATTCCGGAACAGCTGATCAGCTAACCTGAGTGGGTGGGTGTATAAGGCTGTAGCAGCTCAGAGAAATAAGATAGGGCTAGGCCACACCTTCCCAAAGTGTGGGGCCCGCCCCCTAGGGGGAGCAGAGTCATTGCAGGGGGCGCGGTATGAAAAGGAAAAAACAAAACAAAAAAAACAATGCTTGGACACTGCTAGCACGGGGCGCCTCCACAAACGCAAATCAGGAGATGAAGCATCCCTGAATATGTTTCCAAACCAACTTCATTCTAAGCCAAAGACTAGAAAATATGGTGAAGAAAATCTTCCCTTTGGTTTCACCTGCACAAGTGCCGAGGTAGGTCTCCTCTGCAGAATTGGTTTTCCCTTTGTCAGGAGCACGCGCTGGGTTCTTCAAATCATGGACAAACAGGATCCCACATTCTTGATATTTAGATCACAAACACTTGTTGTAATGACTAACTACTCCTGACAATTTGGAGATGTTAGCTCTTTATACAGTAAAGTTACAGTAGGATACAAATAACAGGCTGATCCTGCCACAATTTGTTCCCCCAGTTCAAATCCCGGACAAACAGCATCCAGCAGTTGTTTATGTTTTTGAACCCATTTTGCAGAGGGATTGAAAAATGTATTGATAGCAATGTTGAATATTATTACACAGGAAAAAAAACAACTACATGTAAAATAATTACACCGTGATGCCTCTGCCTTTGTAAATGGAGGGACAGTAACTGCGTGTGTGTATGTAAGTGTGTAAAACCTGCAGCCAGTCAGATTAACAGTATTTTGTCTCTATCTGCCATTCTGCAATTCATCTCATGTAAACAACGTGGCGCACAGCGTGATGTGAAAAAAGGCACATACCTTTGCCGTTGCATGACGAACTCTGTATTCCTTGTCCACACTAAACGCAAAAAAGGAGTTTTGAAAAATCTCCATTCTCGGTGATTTGAAACGCTGTTTACGTGGACGAAACAGCTGCGTTTTCAAAAATACCCGTGTAGGTGTGGACGTAGCGTAAAAGAGTTAGTAGTTTATTTTCTGACTACCTGTCATTTATTGCAGATTACTTGTATTTGCTTAATTGTTTACTAAATTTTTGAGGTGTGAAATAAACCGCAATGGAGCAAAATGTGGGTGGGTGTGGTTGGAGGATGTGTTCGTGCGTGCGTGTGTGTGTGCGCGCGCGCGAGGGGGGGGGGCGTGAACATCTTTCTTGTAAAACAAAGGGGGGCCCTGCAAAAAAAAGTTTGGGAACCACTGGGCTAGGCCATGGAGGGCATTAAAAGCAAATAAACAAAATTTTTAAAATAAATCCTAAAAGGAATGGGCAGCCAGTGAAGTGAAGCTAAAATAGTGGAAATGGGCTCAAACATTTTCGAGTGCCAGTTAAAAGACGAACTGCAGCATTTTGCACCCTCTGTAGATGAGTAACTTGTGAAGCACTGATGCCTATAGAAAGTGGATTACAGTAATCCAGCTGACTGCTAACAATGGTGTGGATAACTGTCTCAGAGTGCTGCCCTTGAAAGAATTAGCCTTACGTTATCTAACTGCTTCAGCTGAAAGAAGCTTTATTGCTGTTCTGTGTTCATTTTGATCCCCAGGTTTGTGACAGTTGGCTTATTATATTGGGCTAAGGTATCTAAATACACACTGGGGGTCTCAGTGGGGCTGCCAAAAACCATCACCTCAGTCTTTTTGTCATTGAGTTATAAAAGGTTAAGATACATCCAAGCCCTGTTGGACACCACACAAGACAGGAACAGAGACTGACACAAAAAGTTTGGTCTGCCAAGTCCAGTGCTGTGCCCCTAATGCCCACATAATGCTCTAAACGAGAGAATAAAATCGTATGATCTACTGTATCAAACGCAGCTATCAAATCTAAAAGCACAAGAAGTCCCCAGCGTCAGTAGCTAAAAATATGTAATTAAAAACTTTCAAAAGGGCTGATTCAGTGCTATCACAGTGTTTAAAACCAGATTTGAAAACCTCTAAAATAATTTTGCCTTTTCCAGGAAGGTCATTTATTCATGTTAACCCTTACACCCTGGAGAAATTTATGGTTTCAGGCTGAATACATGATAAGAATTTAAAACATCTCCTCATCCATCCCTCTTGACTTCCTTAAATTAAGAAAAAAGAATACAAAAATAACTTCGGAAAACAAAATAAACAAAATAAATTAATACGATGGTAGTGGCAATTTTATTTCTATAGCATATTTTGTTACATGTGAACTTGATGTTTTTAACACAGGAAATGAAAACATAACCTGTGTGTTGACAAAAGATTAAGGTATCGAAAAAAAAATCAACAACACCTATCAACTGTACGAATAGATAAAAAAGTTTTGGGTCTGTTCTCATTCAGATACATTCAGTAACACAAACAAATTAATCTGAAAGATAAAATAAAATAAACAAAAGAAGGCAATAAAAAAAAACCCAAAACATTTTCTATATCTGATCCTGTGGCAGTGAAGTTGAAATAGATAAAGTCCTCTACTGTCTACATAGGTATTAACAATAACCAATGAAAAGCTCTGCAAAGCTCTCTCAAAGAGACTGGAGAAAATAACCCCCCTCTTAATTCATCCTGACCAAACTGGTTTCATAAAAGGTAGGCACTCATCAACAAATACACGTAGATTACTTAATTTGATAGACTACTCATACAGTAAAAACCTAGAAACTACAATATTCTCTTTAGACGCAGAAAAAGCATTTGACAGAGTTAACTGGAAATTTCTATTTGCAACTTTACACAAATTTGGTTTTGGATCCTCTTTCATAAACTGGTTAAAAATATTATATAATTCCCCAACAGCTTGTGTTAGAACAAATGACCAGACATCCTCCAGCTTCTGTCTCTTGAGGGGCACCAGGCAGGGATGCCCACTCTCCCCTTCACTATTTGCAATTTTTATTGAACCACTAGCAGCAGCAATTAGACAGAATTCAGTAATTAAGGGCATAAAATGCAAGAACGTGGAACATAAAATCAGCCTTTATGCAGATGATGTGTTACTCTTTCTCCAAAATTCACAAACCAATATCTCTGGGGTGATTGAATTGATAAACTCTTTTGCAAGAATATCAGATTACTCAATTAACTGGTCAAAATCTACAGTCCTACCGATTAATTGCTCCTTCCATAATTCCTCTTCTACACCACTGCAATCGGGAAATATAAAATATTTAGGTATTAATGTTTCTCCCAAGCTTGCAGATCTAACTAAATTAAACCATATCCCACTTTTAAAGAAGGTAGAAGATGATCTGGCTAGATGGAAATGTCTACCCATATCACTCATGGGAAGGGTTGCCGCTATAAAAATGATGGTCTTACCAAAAATAAATTATTTATTCTCAATGATCCCAACTAAACCGCCACAAGATTGGTTCAGATCTCTAGATTCATGTATGTCCAAATTCCTTTGGAAAAATAAACCCCCACGTATAAGCTTAAAAACACTACAAAAGACCAAGGATAAAGGAGGACTAGAACTGCCTAACTTTCAGCACTACTTCTTAGCCAACAGGCTTCAGTTTATCTCAGGATGGCTAAAACACACCCTCTTAGATGAACCTTGGCTAGATGTAGAACAAGCACTCTGCAATAATCTAGAGATCTCAGACCTACCATTTATCAGCTCAAACATCCAACGAAATGAATGCTTTAAAAGCATCAACATCAGCTCTTCTCTGACAGCATGGTGGGAGTTTCTAAAATTGACGGCGTCTTCATTAATCCCATGCAAACGTACACCTATCTGGAACAACCCTGACATATTACAAAACAATAATATGATAAACTTTTCAGATTGGAGTGATAAAGGAATCAAATATTTAGAACATATACTAGAAGGAACAGAATTTATTTCATTTGACGGACTAGTTACACAATATGGGATCAACAAGAAAAGATTTTTAGAATATCAACAAATTAAATCCATAGTAAAAAAGAAATTTAAACCGGGTCAAGTTGAACTACAAACACCACCAAGTGTGGTTCAATTTCTTACTCTTAAACCCCCCAAATTACTATCCAAAATATACAGAATGCTTTCTAAAACAGATGAATCAATATCACTTCCTATTGCAAAATGGGAAGCGGATTTATCAGTTAACTTAGACCTAAACTTCTGGTCTCAGATTTGCTTAAAAACCTTTCATCTAATTAGAAATCCCAGTCTTCAATTAATTCAATACAAAATATTACATAGAGTGCACTATACAGGTCATCGGATGTTCAAGATGGGCTTTTCGTCTACCAACAACTGCTCACACTGCCAAACCAATTCACCGGACAATTATATCCACGCTCTTTGGTTCTGTCCACCAGTTCAGAAGTTTTGGCGCGAGATATGTGAAGACTTATCGAAGTGTCTGAAATGTAACATTCCAACTTCCCCCTTAGTGTGTTTGTTGGGCAGCTTAGATAATGTCACTTCAGAAAAGAATATCGCCCATATGGTTTTCACTGCCCTATGCATAGCCAAGAAAACAGTCCTCATGAACTGGAAAAATAAAAACAATCTTAATTCTAACCAATATAGAAATTATCTATTAGATTACATTAGTCTCGATACAGCCTCTGCCACCACATCAGATCAATTGCTCTGGGCTCCTTTGATCAGCTCCATCACCTAGTGGGGGGGGGGGGGGGGGGGGGGGTCATAGTTTGGTCCCGCCTTCACTGTTGTGATTGGTGTGGGGGTAGGGACAGGCTTAGGGCGTCGGGGGGTTCCCCGGAGGCATCTTCCTTGGGGGGCTCAACCCGGGGTAGCGGTCATGTCCGGTTAGGGGCTCTGTTGGCTCTCAGGTGACTGTTTCCTCGCGGCTGCGTACAGCGGGGCTAGGGGAGGGTCTGTGCTGACGGACGTGGGTTACTGACCTGGTAGCCTGGCTGCCCCTGGGTGGGTCCGGGATGGGCGTGAGGTTCTGGGGGCGCTCCGTCTCTGGGCTGGGACCCGGACCGGGCCTCGGGGGCTTGGGTCCTGGTTGGTGTGTTGCCGGGGTTGTGGGCGGGTGGGTGCATGGGGGCCCAGCCCTGGAGCAGGGTGCCGCCGGTGCGTCGAGCCACCTGGGGGGCTCTTCAACTGGTGGGGGAGATTGTCACATCTTGCAGGAGCTTTCCTCTCCTCAGGAGCTCCCTCTGCAGGAGGGGGAGATACAGGAGAGGTGGAGGAAGATCTCAGCCTGGGTGTTTATTGTCTTATGTAGTCTGGAAGATGAGTGGATGGTGGGGTGGGTGCAGTTTTCTCTGTGGTGGGGTTGTGTGGACTGTCCCGGGCTCTGTGGGGCCGGGCGGCGCTGCTGCACTGGGCCCGGTCTGGATGGGCCTGGGCCCCCTTTCCCTGGCGGGTCGCGGAGTATGGGGGTGCCTACTGGGGTCAGCGGGGGAGCTGGCCCCAGGGAGGGGTCACTTGCCCCCCCCTTCCTTCCCTCCCCATCTCCAGCTGCCTCCCTCTTCCCGCTCCACCACAACCACCCACACATGCAGGGCCTTGGAGTAGGGGTATGTCACCAGGGTGCAGAGGAGGCTACCCCCCCCCCCCCCCCCCCCCTCTGTCCCCTTCTGGCTGCCTCTGCCTCAATTTTATCCCACAACTTAGACATTCACATTACTCACACTCTCATTACACATACATATAGGATCTTGGGGGTGGGCACGATACACGGAGTCCAAAGTACCATCAGGGTGTACACCCCACCCCTGGCATCGTTGCCCACCTCTCAATTTTAAATACACGTAGACATTGAGGGCTAGCAGGAGGGACCATGCGCTTACCTGCTGCTCTCTGGCAGGTAGCTCCAAGCCCTCCTGGGTTTTAAATGCACCTTAGAACACACATGCATCAACATTACAATGAGCGGGTGGAGGGAGGTTTGGAGTCTTCTCTCACCCCCATTCTCTGCGACCTGCTGGAGCAGGGGGGCTAGGACTAGGAGGAGGAGTTGGCCGTCCGACTGCGGTCTGGAGTGTGGAGCCTTCCTGCTGCTGCGGAGTCGGGGCGGTCTGCCTCCCCCCACCGCAGGGAAAAGGGAAACACCACCTGGGTCTGGGTGCAGTTCCCCCCTCCAGGGGCGGGGGCACCTAGACCCGGTTTGTAGAGTACGCTTGGGGAGTGTGATCGTGTGTACAACGTCTCTTTATGTCTGTCTCCACGTTGGTTGAGTGTGGAGTAAGTGCATATGAGAGCATGAGGGTGGGAATGGATGTTTGTATCTGTGTGTGCCTGTATGTCTGTGTCTATATGTCAGGTTGGGTGTCAGGCGCCACCTCTCTGGGGACATCTCAGGCCCTCCAAGGTTTGGAGGCCTATCTCCCCCTACCACCACTTCCCCTGCCGGTGGCGGACCCCCTCAGACATCGGTGCGTTGGTGGTTCTTTGTGTCCGGGGATGGGCGTCCGGGTACACACCGGCTCACTCCTTGGCGGCCGCTTATCGGGGCCTGGAGCCTGGGGCTCGCTCGGGCCACCTCGGAGGTGGGGTGCCCCCGGCCTCTCGGCCTGGGGCTCGGTCACTCAGGCGCAGCTGGCTGCCGGCGGAGCTCACGGGCGCGTCACTGCAACTCCCCCTGGCTTCTGCTCCGCGGCTGCTGAGTGAGCCCTCATCTGGGACTCTCCTCAGCTCTTTCCAGGACAGTGGCGCAGCTGCCCCTCTGTTGGTCTTCCTTGGTCTCTTGTGTTCTGGGGGCCTCTGGATGTCTGGAGTTTTGATCTCCTCCACACCTGCTTCACGCCCTGGAGGACGGGGCTGTGGCCCCCCCACACCCTCTAGCAGATTATTACATGAAGGAACCTTTTAAAAAAACAAAAAACAAGCGCGTCCATGCTCACAGGTGTACACACGGGTGATCACACCCACAAACTACACCCTTTTTGGCTCCTACCTCAAAGCACACTGTGTTCTGTTGATCTTATGTGCTGCACAATAATGTTTAACATTTAGTATTTACTGTCATATTCCCATATATCATTGTGATGTTGTTTATTCTATTACTCTTGTTCTCTTCTGCTTGCTTTCTTTTTTCTTTCTCAGCAGGTGATCCAGGTGATTGATATATGCATTTTTTTTTCTCTGCCCGTTCTGTTGGTTTTGTCTTTTGCCCTTCTCCCCCGTCCTTCTTCTCAGCTGTTTCTCTTTCCCTCTTTCTTTCTCCCCTTCTTTCCCCCAGTCAAGTCTGTCCCGTATTCAGTAAGTGAAAATAAAATAAACAATAAAAGGTGAATCAAATGGACCATTACGGCAAGGCTGGGATGGTCAGTTTGGTAAAGTAAATCCGTTGGGCATCTTTCTTTGCCTTTAGACAACAATTCTGATGGCAAAAGAGCCAAACGGGACAGGCCAAAAAACAAAACAAAACAAAAAAAAAAACAATAACCAATGACTCCTGTGTCAGTTTATGCAGGAATCCAAGCATATATATTCGATACTCCTTTCACCCTGATTCAGAAAAAAAAAAAAGCAGTTAAGAAAATGGATCAGTCAATAAAGAAAAAAGTTACAGCTTTCCCACGGATGTTTCATTATGGTACAGAATCTTTAATAACATGTGTGCTGTAACCTTTGGCTCTCACTGTGTTATTGTATCACTTCCTGTTACAACACAAAGTGGTGATTTGTGTAGCTTAAACCTTTCAGCTCTATTAATTTTAAACTTTGACATAGAAACTTATTTTATACTGTAATCTACATGTGCTTTACAGAAAAAACTTTCTCTTAAATCACCAGCAAATAAAATTCTTAGTATGTCCCCAGCAGTATGGTCTGTGGTTCTCCAACTGTGTCAACATCAGCTTCCTGTTCAGTGTCAAATATTTTTTTGTTCATCTACCTCTTTCAACACTAAAGGTACTTCACTGTACTGAAAAAGTAGGAAGTGTAGCCTAAAACGGAAACTTCTGATAAACAACCAATTCAATTTTCCCTGTTCTGTGACACACCTACCAAGTAGAAAAATAAATAAAACCTTTGGTTATTGGTTACTATATCTGTTCTCAGAAATGTGCATGAAGAAATTCCAGTGATTCTGCACGTTTTGATTTGGCAATAATTTGCAACATATGACTTTCTTGATGAAAAACCTCTCTATATATCCAGGCTTGGGACCGGCACTACATTACAGCAGAGTTATGGCTGTTTCCTTTCATCTGACCAATAGTGCTTTCTCTTGGAGTGATGTTGAAAAATGGTTTAAGCATTTGTTATTTTCTAATTGCTCCCACAGAAGTCTTCAATTTACCATTTCAATTGCTCCAAAATACTACAGAAACAGAGGCATTGAAAAAGAGATGTACTTCTCCCATAACAGCTTCTATTAAGTGGCTTCCTTTTAAATTCAGAGTTTAATTAAAATCCTTTTCTCACAAAGTCCCGAATGATAAAGCCACAAAGAAAGCGTAATCACTTGATCACTTTCAGAGTGCAGGCTTACTTGTGGTTCTTTGTGTTTCTAAAAGGAGATTTAGATAATTAAATTTCAAACAATAGTGTTATGTACAAATGGATCGATTGCCCTGTATTTGGAAATAATAAGAAGAAACAAAACAGTCTTTACGTGCAATATTCGCAGCTGGATTGTTTATTTGTTTGTTTTTGTCTGCAGTCTGTCAGGCTGTCTGATCACAGAGGAAGGCTGTACTTCTCTGGCCTCAGCTCTGAGCTCCAACCCCTCCCATCTGAGAGAGCTGGACCTGAGTTACAATCATCCAGGTGACTCAGGAATGAAGCTGCTGTCGGCTGGACTGAAGGATCCAGGCTGGAAGCTGGACACTCTCAGGTATGAAGAATGTCTGATAGAGGAGGAAGAGCTGGAAACATTTCCTGTGTCCTTCACTCACCTCCTGTTTGTTTCCTGCAGATGAGACATGAACAATCACACATGGGAAACTTCTATCTATTTCACCAAGTGTTTCTTCTTCTTTCACCCATTTTTCACTCATGTGTGTTTAAACATCTCTCTGCATTTAATCAGAAGGTATTACCAACCTCTGGCTCTCTTCCACTGTGAGTCTTTTGATCTGTCTTCCTCCCCTCACCCCACATGGTTTTGGCCGCCCCTTTCTTGTATCTGCCAGATGTTTCTTCCTGTTAAAAAAAAGTTTTTTCCTTTGTTTTTATTTTTAATTTCTTTGCCAGTGTCGCCAAAGTCCTTGCTTACAGGTGTTAATACGATTATTTTGGGTCTTTACCTTACACTAGAAAAGGCCTGGAGGATACTGTTGGTGTGATTTGGCACTATATATATATAGTGCCAAATCACTGTGCCACTGACCAACCTGTGCACTGCCTGGATTGATTACAAGAAGGCCTATGACTCAATGCCCCACAGCTGGATACTGGAATGCCTAGAATTGTACAAGATCAATGGGACCCTAAGAGCCTTCATCAGGAACTCAATGGGGATGTGGCGTACAACACTAGAGGCCAACTCCAAGCCCATAGCACAAGTCACCATCAAGTGCGGGATCTACCAAGGAGATGCTCTGTCCCCACTGCTGTTCTGCATAGGCCTGAACCCCCTCAGTGAGATCATTAACAAGACTGGCTACGGATACCGACTACAGAACGGAGCAGTTGTCAGCCACCTCCTGTACATGGATGACATCAAGCTGTATGCCAAGAGTGAACGAGACATCGATTCACTGATCCACACTACCAGGCTATACAGCAATGACATTGGAATGTCGTTCGGACTGGAGAAGTGTAGTCGGATGGTAACAAAGAGAGGGAAGGTAGTCAGAACTGAGGGGATTGAACTACCAGAAGGCAACATTGCAGACATAGAGGACAGTTACAAGTACTTGGGGATCCCACAGGCGAATGGGAACCATGAAGAGGCCGCTAGAAAAGCTGCAACCACCAAGTACCTGCAGAGGGTCAGGCAAGTCCTGAGGAGTCAGCTGAATGGTAAGAACAAGATCCGGGCCATCAACACGTACGCCCTGCCCGTGATCAGGTACCCTGCTGGGGTAATAGGCTGGCCAAAGGAGGAGATAGAAGCCACTGACATAAAGACAAGAAAGCTCCTTACCATGCATGGAGGGTTTCACCCCAAATCCAGCACCCTGAGGCTGTACGCTAAGCGGAAGGAAGGGGGCCGGGGACTGGTGAGTGTCAGCACCACAGTCCAGGATGAGACAACGAACATCCAAGAATACATTAGGAAGATGGCCCCAACTGACCGAGTGCTCAGTGAATACCTCAGACAGCAGAAACCCAAGAAAGAGGAGGGAGACGAGGAACCATCATGGAAGGACAGGCCCCTGCACGGTATGTACCACCGGCAGATAGAGGAGGTGGCTGATATCCAGAAATCCTACCAGTGGCTGGACAAAGCTGGACTGAAAGACAGCACAGAGGCACTAATCATGGCAGCACAAGAACAAGCTCTGAGCACAAGATCCATAGAGGCTGGGGTCTATCACACCAGGCAAGACCCCAGGTGCAGGCTGTGTAAAGATGCCCCAGAGACAATCCAGCACATAACAGCAGGGTGCAAGATGCTAGCAGGCAAGGCATACATGGAACGCCATAACCAAGTGGCCGGCATAGTGTACAGGAACATCTGTGCCGAGTATAACCTGGAAGTCCCGAGGTCAAAATGGGAGATGCCCCCAAGGGTGGTGGAGAATGACCGAGCTAAGATCCTGTGGGACTTCCAGATACAGACGGACAAAATGGTGGTGGCTAACCAACTGGACATAGTGGTGGTAGACAAACAGAAGAAGATGGTCGTAGTGATCGATGTAGCGGTTCCGAATGACAGCAATATCAGGAAGAAGGAACACGAGAAGCTGGAGAAATACCAAGGGCTCAGAGAAGAGCTCGAGAGGATGTGGAGGGTGAAGGTAACGGTGGTCCCCGTGGTAATCGGAGCACTAGGTGCGGTGACTCCCAAGCTAGGCGAGTGGCTCCAGCAGATCCCAGGAACAACATCGGAGATCTCTGTCCAGAAGAGCGCAGTCCTGGGAACAGCTAAGATACTGCGCAGGACCCTCAAGCTCCCAGGCCTCTGGTAGAGGACCCGAGCTTGAAGGATAAACCGCCCGCAGGGGCGTGCTGGGTGTTTTTTTACAACATAAATGCTACGGCAAGGGGGAGCCAGGATGCCAGGTCAGGGGGGAGATATCATCACCCCCACCTGAGATTTGGTACAAAGCTCCAAGTGCGATAGGAGAAGGATCGTTGAGTGCGAGAGGAACTGAACTGAAAGATAGGATAATGGCCAAGCTTGAAACCTGGATCCCCCGTAGCCGGTTACCAAGATTACGTGAAGTACCCTCAGAAGGTCTGTGAGATGATGTTAATGCAGCACTACGGACGATACCTACAGCCACGGTTACTGAGACTAACAAGCTGATCTACAATACGGCAGCAGTGATCAGTGAGATGCTTGGCTATAAGTTGAACAGCCACAAGGAGCAGTACCCTCCATGGAGAAGGAGGCTAGAGGGCAAGATCAAAGTAGTACGGAGGGAGGTTAGCCAACTAACGGAGTTGCAGAAAGGTGCGATGAAGAAGGTGCCTAAGAAGTACAGGAAGCTGTCCATACCTGAGGCCTTGGAAACAGCCAAGCAAAGACTCACAGCCTTGGCCAGCCGCTTGGGGAGGTACACCAGAGAGATAGAAGGCAGGAGAATAAACCAGCTGTTCTCCACTGATCCAGCAAAGGTGTACGCTCAGTGGCAAGGGAACAATAAGAGAACAGCACCACCAAGGCTGGAGACAGAGCAATACTGGAAGAGCATATGGGAGAAGGACGCAACCCATAACAGCAATGCTCAGTGGCTAGTGGATCTGAGGGCAGACCATAGCGACCTCCCTGAACAGGGTCCAGTAACCATCACAGTGGCAGATATCCAGGAAAGGGCCTCCAGTATGAAGAGTTGGACAGCACCAGGGCCCGACATGGTTCACGCCTACTGGCTAAAGAAGCTGACTGCACTCCACGAGCGTCTGGCAGCACAAATGAACCAGCTGCTAGTTAACGAGAGACACCCGGAATGGCTAACCGAAGGTCGGACGGTCCTGATCCCCAAGGACCCCAAGAAGGGACCGGTCCCATCCAACTACCAACCAATAACCTGCCTCAGTACTACATGGAAGCTCCTGTCAGGCATCATATTGGCTAAGATGGACAGGCACATGGGTCAATACATGAGTGGGGCACAGAAGGGGATTGGCAAGAATACCAGAGGCGCAAAACACCAGCTACTGGTAGACAGAACAGTCAGCCGAGACTGCAAGACCGGACTGACCAACCTGTGCACTGCCTGGATTGATTACAAGAAGGCCTATGACTCAATGCCCCACAGCTGGATACTGGAATGCCTAGAATTGTACAAGATCAATGGGACCCTAAGAGCCTTCATCAGGAACTCAATGGGGATGTGGCGTACAACACTAGAGGCCAACTCCAAGCCCATAGCACAAGTCACCATCAAGTGCGGGATCTACCAAGGAGATGCTCTGTCCCCACTGCTGTTCTGCATAGGCCTGAACCCCCTCAGTGAGATCATTAACAAGACTGGCTACGGATACCGACTACGGAACGGAGCAGTTGTCAGCCACCTCCTGTACATGGATGACATCAAGCTGTATGCCAAGAGTGAATGAGACATCGATTCACTGATCCACACTACCAGGCTATACAGCAATGACATTGGAATGTCGTTCGGACTGGAGAAGTGTAGTCGGATGGTAACAAAGAGAGGGAAGGTAGTCAGAACTGAGGGGATTGAACTACCAGAAGGCAACATTGCAGATATAGAGGACGGTTACAAGTACCTGGGGATATATATATATATATACATATATATATATATATATATATATATATATATATATATATATATATATATATATATATATATATATATATATATATAAACACTTATTGAATATTTATGAGTTATTTATCTATGAGAAGTACACAAAATTCCACTGTACCAATATTGATAACTACCTTTTACCAGCATGTTTAACAGTGCACTGATTTTAAATGTGGGTTTTTTTTTTCAATCTGACTTTTATTCATATAAATCTCTGTATAGCCAAAGGTTGGGAACATAAACAATATTGTGAAAAGCCTTTAATTACCCATCAAAATAATTTATTCGGGTGTTATAATCACTGCCATGGTCACAGGTGTATAATACAAAGCACCTAGGCATGCAAACTGCTTGTACAAACATCTGTCGTTGGTCTCGGGAGTTCTGTGAATTCCAGCGTGGTATAGATACAACAAGTTTACCTGTAAAATGTCCTCACTAATGAATATTAAAAAGTCAACTGTCAGTGGGATTGTCATAGAGTGGAGGTCAATGGCAATAATAGCACCACAGCCATGAAGTAGTAGTCCACAGTGTGGGGGTTGTTTTTCAGAAGCTGGGCTCAGCCTCTTAGTTACAGTGAAAGGAACTCTTAGTGCTTCAAAATGCTAAGGCATTTTGGACAATTTCATGCTCCTAACATTGAAGGGACAATTTAAAGATAGTGCCTTCCTTTTCAAACATAACTGCTCACCAGTGCACAATGTAGCGTCATATATAACCTACCTTAGCACTAAGAATATCTATCCTTTGGCCTACAGTTGGAAATCAAGTGTTGTGGCATCTTGTTGTGGAAGTTTTCCATTAAATAAAGCCTGCAGACAAGCGGTGAGCGGTAGCTAACATTCTTTAATCAAAACACAAAGAACAGAAAAACCAAGCTTGGTGGAAAGCCTGCATGATCGCGGGGCAGACGGTCAGCAGAGTCTCACTGAGCCTAACATGGCTCTCAGTTAAATACCTCCAGGAACAAAAGGCAGTACAGAGTCATGGAAGAGACAAAAGATTCTTCCTGTGGAGTTGTCTGCTTCCCCCAACTTCCTTACCAGATTCCCACCATCTGTCTAACTGTATGAGTTTGAGACATGCTAAAATCCAGTGGCACCAAGGCATCATACAATAAAATAATGTGATTAATTGTTGGGTGAAAACTCTGTTAAAGACCCAGGAGAAATAAAGACACAATGAGACAAAGTTACTTTCTTTATCAAACGTGTACACGGATGAGCTGCGAACAACAACTCACGTCGTGAACAGAGGCTTGGCACTTTTTATAGGAAAGACAGTGAGAACAGGATAAGAAAATAATAAACAGATAAAATAAACAACTCCATATGTGGCGCTAGTCTCGTCAGCAGAGAGCTGTGAGAAAGCTGTGAGAGATAAAACAATCTAAAACAATATGTCCCAAAACAGTATGTCTTTGCTGAGAAAGTCTAAAAGGATAATTCTAAACTAATCTAACCATAGACAAAGGGCATCTTTGCACATTTAAAAGAAGGTAAAGAAACATAGAATCATTTTTCCTGTAACATTTTTCCTGTCTCCACCTGTAATAAATAAAAGAAATTCCTATACACCTGTTTACTATCAGCATCTTAACTCTTGAACACTATCGCTAAATAGTAACACCACCACTAATGCCGGATGATTTTTACCCAATATAATATACCCAATAAAAAGTAATTGGCATCAAAATATATAGAAATATGACAACACATGACAAATTAATGTGATCTTCTTTTATTTTCAACTGTGCCATGGCTAAAAAAAAATGCATGGGCAGCCAGTGAATTTTGGGCATTTTGGGCATTTTGACTAGAGACTGGCCCACCATTATAGGAAACCCATAAAGCCTTTGAATGAAAACAAACACTGTTTTGACAGTGATCTACACTGTTTTGATGGTATATATGTATCAATCTATCAATCGTTTGTTGTAAGATTCAGATAATTATTTTTTAAAAGCTTGACATTTTAAATAAGAATAAGAAAGAAAATAATTTCTTTGTGCCCCGCTGGCCCCCCTGGCAAAACTTTGCTAGAACCGCCCCTGCACAGTTACCAGCTGTCAGTGTAAAAAAGGATCCTGGTGTTATTTGTCTCTCATAAACAGTTCATAACGTCCCTTCAACTCATTCATGTGACCTAAAAGGTAAACCTGTTTCTCCATCACCTGTTCAGCTCTGATGATTCAGCAAGGACATCTCCTGGTTTCATCTTAATGTTTCCCTCTCACCACATATCCAAACCATTATCATGACCAGCAGCTTTTACAGCTGTGGCTCCAGCAAACATCAGCTGATACTAGAAAGTAATATTAAATAAATTCTAACAACAGCTGACCAAGCTTCGGCTAACCTCGGTCCTTGTGGCTGTTAAACTTGTAGCCAAGCATCTCACTGATCAATGCTGCCATAGATCAGCTTGTTAGTCTCGGTAATGATGGCTGTAGGTATTGTACAAGCTTCGTCATGATTTTATCTTTCAGGTCAGTTGCTCTTGCACTCAATAATCCTTCTTCTAACGCACTTGGGGTGGGGGTGATGATATCTCCCCCCTGACCTGTCGTCCTGGCTCCCACTTCCTGTAGCACGTGTGTTGTACCTCGTCAGATGTGAGAGCAGTGCCTTCTTCCGAATGTTGGAACATTGAACGTCAATGTGGATGTAATGCTTCAGTCAATACAGTGGTGTACTGACAGATCCAGTACCAGTCCAAATCATCAACAGTTTGATCCATGTATGGATTGAAGTGTATTTATGAAAATATTGGACTGTTCCTTTATCAGTGTCTAGCAGTATGTGTATGAGAGCCATGTAATGTCCATGTGTGCATGCTGAAAGAGACTATGCTGCTCTGACCCCCCTCCTCCTTTCAGGGTGGAGCCTGCTGGAGTCCGATGGTTGAGACCAGGTCTGAGGAAGTGTAAGTGTGTTTTTAATGGGATTCATGAAAACAAAGCAGCACACATTCAACCATCTTTATCATGTCAGGAGTCATCATCAAAGTGTCAATCAATGAACAGATGATGGATCAATAACTGCAGCTGGATTGTGTTTGTTCTCTCCATCAGATTCCTGTCAACTCACAATCGACACAAACACAGTGAACACAAAGCTCCAACTGTCTGACAACAACAGGAAGGTGACACGTGTGGAGGAGGTTCAGTCATATCCTGATCATCCAGACAGATTTGATGTTCATCCTCAGCTGCTGTGCAGAGATGGTCTGATTGGTCGCTGTTACTGGGAGGTCGAGTGGAGAGGAGACGTTTATATATCAGTGAGTTACAGAAGCATCAGAAGGAAAGGAGGCAGTCATGACTGTGTGTTTGGATGGAATAATCAGTCCTGGAGTCTGCACTGCACTAATGATGGTCCCCTTTATGTCTGCCATGACACCAAATTCGTATCCTCCTCCTCCTCCTCCTCCTCCTCTGTCTCTAACAGAGCAGCAGTGTATGTGGACTGTGATGCTGGCACTCTGTCCTTCTACAGAGTCTCCTCTGACACTCTGATCCACCTCCACACCTTCAACACCACATTCACTCAAACTCTTTATCCTGGGTTTACATTCTATAGTTCTGGTGACTCATTGTGTCTGTGCTGAGTTGAGTGTATGGAGTGTCCAGAGAAACACTCTGACTGTTGAACAGATAGTTCAGTCTGTACATGTCTGTCTCTTTCACTCACAAACACGTTTTCAGATTCATGGATTCAATCAGTTGATGTTTGAAACTCTTCTAAATGATTCCTTGTAAACTTCTTCCTCTTCAGTCCTTTAAAGATGGAAGCTCCGATTATTCCAGGATCAACATGTAGTTTTCTGTGTTTTTCCACTCAAAGCTTCACAGTGAATCTCAGTATGTTGTGTTTCTCTGAAGCTCAGTTCACAATCAGGTCCTCTGTATTTTCAGCAAGTCTGAGCTCATTAAAATGAGCTCAAACTTTTAATTTATTTGCTTGTTTAATGTATTATTTCTTTATCCTTGTTTAATTTTTGCCGATCCTGTTTAACGTGTTTAATCTGATCCTTGACCCATTAATTTTAACTTAACTGTTTTGAGCTTTGACCTATTTATTCCTTATAACCAAAATAAACCTTTTACCTTATATTTTCATTTCATTACATAATTTTCTGATTCATCTTAATCCTTAATCTTAACCTTTGACCTATTTCCTTAACTTTAATAAAACCTTATTTATCCTGACCTTATTTTAATCTTTGACCTATTTCCTTGTTAGCCTTCATAAACTTCGAATTTCTTTCACATTTAAACGTAAAGCTTAAATTAAACCTTCGTTAAAAACCTTCTTACCAACTTGTAATTCCAACTTTATGCATTAAACATGTATCTTATCATATAAACACTCGATCATGTTAGGATGTGTGGGGATGAACAAAAAGTATTTGACCAGCATAATATAATCTGCAGTATGATCATTGCTTTAACCATGTAACAGATAGCTTTAAGATGGCCTTAAGATGTTATGCATACAGTTATTATGTTGACCTTGTATTTCAGGTGCAGTTATGACTATTTTATACACAATGCATATCTGTGCTTATTAAAGAGTTGGAGCTCGGTCAATTAATTGGGGGTTGGAAGCTTTGTTCGGCGCGATGTCCGGACAATCTATTGTGCAAGTGACTTGGAGCCATAGAAGGAATTGCAATACATGCTTACAAAACACTTATATATCAGATCATTTTATATTAAGGTTTTAGTAGAGGTTCTTGGTTAAAACATTTATTTAGTAAGAAGACATACACATAGTCTCAGTGAGCTTCTGGTCTAGTGAAAGGTCAGAAGTGCAATAGGTGAATTGAGAAAGAGCATTTGAGGACGAGACACAGACAGTTAGTAGGTGAAGAGGTGACACAAAGAGCATGTGAGGTCAACACATACACACACATTAGTTAGATTTATTTAGAGGAGAGATTAGTTATGTCTCGACAAGAAAGAGGAACAATTCACTTTAAGACAAGAACGGAAAGTACCAGCCATGAAAATAGAAGATGATCTTCTGGGTTAAAAGTCATTGTGGTGTTGATCTGATCTATGTATAAAATGTACCTGTGACGCATGAAGGGGCGTCAGTAAACAAACCCTGATGTTATAAAATAATTGTTTGTGCTTTAGTAAGTCGAAGATCAATTGCTGTTTCCAGTGATCTTCCCACGTGTGAATTAAAATCTTCGTTTGACTTCACCCGGCCGGACCAGTGTGGTTATTTTCGATCACCTCTTGTACCCTTTCTCAATTTTTGAACCTTAACATATTGGGGGCTTCGTCCGGTGGTTGAGTAAGGGAGAAAAGTGGAGGTGTGAGCGGTGGTCCGAGGTGGTCAGACGGGCAGACTTGGCCAGTGGTCAAAAGTGAGTGGACGCACGCCGGCGCATTATATTTAAAAAGGTAAGACACTACCTGTTGAATTATTTCCAAAGAGTGTCAAATTGGGCTGTGAAAATTAAAAGTCCGCTCACTGAAATTACTGGTGCATGTCTGTTTTGATTTTGATGAAAATTTCATGAGTTGAAGCAGTTAAGAGTCTGATAAGAAAAGTTTAAATACTGGGTTGAAGTCCCAAAGAAATTGAGTTAGAGTCTCAAGTAGTTTGGTAGGGAATTGGTTATTGTGTTGGTTAGAGTCCAAATTTGGTCATAAGAGTGGACCTGAGCGGTCATTTTGTGAGTTGGAGTCTCCATTGACCACTAGGTTGCACCTGCCTCAGTTATACACTTGTTTCGGGTGTTGATTGTTGTTTCAAAGTATTATAAATTATTTTAGAACGGAACCGTGGGGGTTCTAGGAAGCGCAGTTCTCGGAGGTAACGCTCCCTCCCGGCCAAGGACGCTTGGCCCTGACCTATCGGCGAATAGGGTTAGTACGGTTGGCAACCGGGGAGAACTTGGGAACCTCCAAAATAGCTAGGAGTTAGAGTCTCCTTACCGTTTGGAACGGTACCTGCGCTTTTTTGGCCAGCAGAAGTGGACTTCGGGCATGTAACTTTAACTTAAAACTTCGGGGTAAGCCTTGGCTGTGAAACGCCAAAAATAGAGCTTCGGGCAAAGTTTGGGTTGGTTGACGCTTTTAAATTTAGTTAGGGATTTTAGAGATGAGGCCAGAAACAGTAGAGTCTGATACTGGTTAATTGGTCGCAAAAAACTCAGGGAGTTTATCCGCTGGGCGGTTATTTTAAATTTGTCGAAATTGTGTAGGCGCTAAAGCTGACAGATCTGACAGTGGTTGTAAATATAAGACGTCGTTGTAATATAGAATAAGAAAATTTGGTGTGAGAGGAGGCTGTGTGTCAAGTCAGCAATGCACTGACTGCCTGCTGCCATTTTTAGATGGAGAGTGTGTGTGCATGCAAATGAGGCAGCTGATGCAGAGCGCATGAGAGGACTATGCTTTCGGTTTTGTGTGTTATTCAGCTCTATAACTATTGTTTGCAAATGTGGATAAATGTCTGCGATTAAAATGCTGGCTTAGTATATAATAACATTGTAAATATATGAATGGTGATAGCGTTTCAAAGTAGAATATAAGAATTGTTTGTGTTTAAAACCAACGTCTAGGTAAGAAGATTTAAGGTGGATTTGAAGGCATAAACAAAAAATAAAAAGGGTGATGTTAATAAAAAGGGTTACAGTCTGCAAGTGTTGTTAATTCATGAGCTGACTGGATGCAGAGTAAGTGGAGTGGTCATCCTGAGAGGATTGAATGATGCTCTAACTCTGTGGTCAAGTCAGACATAGGCTTTAAGCAACCATGAGCCACTAATAAGCGTGACAGATTAATGAGTATGTGTAAATTGAACTTGTTAAATAGCCTTAATAGAAGTAACTCAATGAACACGCAATAAAGTGGACTTTTTAGGGGTAGTTTACCACTGATACCATAAAAAGCAACTTAATTAGTAGTTCAATAACAAATTTTAAAGATAACCTTTGTTATTTGATAAGAGAGAGAAAAATTCAGGTTACATATAGTAAATAAATAAGGGAATGTTAATCTCTGCGTCATTCCACACTGAAATTTCAATTGTAGGGGATCATTTGGAGGTGAATTGTGTAGGACACGGGGAGACAGAAGAATCTCCCCATGAGTTTTCGGTGTGCATAGAAATTGAGGAGGCTGAACTGGAAGCCTGCCTGGGTCGTTGTTTTTGTTTATTTGAGGGTCTGCTGGAAATTTGTGAGAACGACCACCTTGATATGTGGGAGCCTTCTCGGGCAGCGATTTTTTTGTTAAACATGTGGCAGGCTGTGCAAAATGGAGAAAGCTTTGACATAATGACATAAAGGTGATTTCTTGGTTTTAGATTTATTAGTACGGGACAAGTTGAGGGACGCTTGAGGGTGTGTTGCTGTAAAGTATATAAGGGACGCGCAGCGCCGTTAATGGGTTTAAAATAAATGAAAAAACGAAAAAACACTAATCCGAGGAACTATTGGAGAGGGGAAGAGGAGCCAGTGGTTGCGAGAACAGCGAGACGAAGACTGAAACCGAAAGTTAAGCGTGTCTGGGTGACCTAGACCTAGAAGGTGGAATCGACCAACGCCATTGGAAGAGGTAAGTCTGTGTTTCAGAGAATGGCTGACAGCTCGGGTGCGACACCTAGTGGGAAAAGGGGATGCAAACCTCTGAAGGATCAGCTTGAACAGCTTAAGAAAGCTATTCGTTTGGCTTCCCCTGGAGTATTAAAATCAACAGAGAAGGAGTGCCAAGCGATGGAGGTTGAGGTAAGCAAACTTATTACATCCCAACAGAAAGGGCTGGGTGATAAAATAGCTCTGAGCTTGGTGTTAAAAACTGAAGGAGAAGTGTATGGACAAATGCATGAGGCCCCACGTGCGTTAATAGAGGCATTAACGGCATTGGAGGTTATAAAGCAGAAAGTAATGCAGGGAGGGCCAGAAGAGGAGAATGAAGACCGTGCGACGTCATCAGAAGAAGAGGACGATGAGGAGGACGAAGATGGAGGAGCTGAACCCCAACCAAGTACAAGCCTAATTTTGAGGAAAAGAAGTGTGAAGAGAGACCAAGCACAGAGACGGCCCATATTTAAGAGCTCAAAGGGAAAAGGAAAGTTGAGGAAGAGTAGAAAAGTGAGTTTTGAACAAGGAGCTCCTGACCCTGGTTTAAATCTGCCTCTAATAGCAGGTCCAAAGAACGAACCAGTTTATCGCGCCTATAAGGTGAGAGATTTGGAAGCATTGGTTAAACAACTTCCACCAATAACCAAGGGAGAACATTGGGAAGGAGAAGAATTAGCGCTGGGCGATTTTCGCGCTTTGGCCGGACGTTGTATGCTGGGTGGTGGGTTAGCAGATGTAGAGCAGATAGCTCAAACAACCAGATATGCAAATGACCTGCCATATGACTTAGCAGAATGACTTAGCAGATGCAGTCCGGGAGAAGTACCCAACTCCTAACTCTGGAGCCATTCCAAAAATTATTTGGGATCCCAAAAACACACCCAGAGAGTGTTTAGCTAAAGCAAAGGAACAATGGTTGTTAGAAACAGGAATACATCCGGGGAAGGAGGGTGAAAGTAGAGCGTGGTTTCGTTCGGCAGAGCTGGCAGGGCTGCCCAACCAGGTTGCAGTTGACTTGGAAAAGAACCCAGATTTTGCCGTTGCAGACTCGGTGCAGTGGGATAGACATGTGACCCACAGACTTCAGCAGGAACAGGATTTGGCAAACAAACAAAAGAAAGAGTTGGAGGAAGCCCAGGCGTGGCTGGTCAAGTTGCAGCTGGCAGAAGCAAAAAACAAAGCAGGAGACAGAAAGAAAGAGGATAAAGAGAGCGCAAGGAAAATAATGGTGGCAAGGCCTCAGCCCGATCCTGTGCCTGACTGGCCAGATCAGGATCCGGGTCTCTACCCTGATGACCTTTGGCCCGCCAATGCACCAAGGCAGCGTCAACCAGTAGGGAATTGGGGGACCGGTGGACCGCAGAGAGGGCGTGGTGGATCCGTGGGGGGAGGACAAAGGGCTCGGAATCCAGGGAATCCTAACAATGTGTCTTGGACTGGATGTTACAGCTGTGGAGCAGAAGGACACTGGTCCCGAGAATGCCCTGAATCGCTGCGAAATTATCAGAGGCGAGGCTATCAACCCCAGGCACGAGGAGGCCCAAGACAAAGAGCTGCTTACAGGGGAGCACATCAAGCTCCAAACCCGAATGCAGCACCAGTCGCCCAGTACCCAGTAGCTGACTGGGGCTGGGAGGGAGAGCAATACTGACGGAGCCCGGAGAAACCGAACAGCGTGGGGACGGCAGAACCCATGCTGTCAATGACCGTGGAAGGCACTGAATTGCCCTTCCTGGTGGATACTGGAGCAACATACTCAACACTGAAAGACACACCAGACAGTGCGACACTCTCCTGTCACACAGTTAATGTGGTAGGCTTTTCCGGGATTCCAATGACACTGCCATTGACAGATCCAGCATTGACAAAGCTGGGAAAACAGACTTTGAAACACCAATATGTGGTGTCCTTACAGGTGCCTGCAAATCTCATGGGCAGGGACCTGCTTGTGAAACTGGGAGCCACAATCATGTGCTCACCAGATGGACTGATTGTTACTCTGCCTGGAGGAAAAGAATTCCCGTGCCTGGGATCACCTTCAAAGACTCAATATCTAGTCCAGAACTCTGAACAATCCACTGCCGAAATCTCCTGGGGGAGGCTGGTGGAAGAAGGCATTTTGAGACATTATCAGCTGTGGAAACCCTGGATAATGAGCCTGGCCGTCTATTCCCCCCCGCGAGATCCTTTCCACGTTACACTCTTTTATGATAGGGAAGATAACGATATCTATCGGGAACAGTTCCAGTCTGATCTTGAGGGACAGACGTGGAATGTGCGAACACATAACATTTATGTTGGACCAGAAGGTGTGGCCGCGGCTGTGAAATTTACTGATGAACAACTGCCTTGGTACAATGTGGGAGAGGATTCAGCCCCTCACATTACATTGGCGGTCCACGAGGGTCATGGGCCAAGAGATCTGGGACCGATGGTCAAGCGGGCGCTGGACAACGCCAGTATGCACCAAAATGTAAAATATATCGCATAACTTGTTTGTCCAACGATGCAGTGATCTTAGAACATAAAGAAATCTCCAGAATACATGGCAGGGAAAGAATGGATCATCCTGATGCAGTAGCTGAGCTCTCAAAATTGCCTGATACTTTGTGGTCCGCAGGGCCCACAGATGTAGGTTTAGCTAACTGTTCGCCTGTCCTGTTCCAGCTGAAGTCTGACACACCAATTAACAGACTACAATATAAGCACAAAACTGAAGCAGAAGAAGGTATAGCTGAAACCATTGAAGGGCTGTGGAAGGCAGGAGTGCTAGAGCCCTCATGGTCATTTTGGAACACACCTATTTTGCCAGTGGAAAAACATGGGACAGGGAAGTACCGTATGGCACATGATTTGAGAGCAATAAATGCCATACTGAGGACTGACACTGTGCCTGTACCAAATCCCTACACAGCTCTGACCGAAATTACTGGGGACCAAAAGTGGTTCACATGTATTGACCTAGCGAATGCATTTTTTGTCTCCCACTGCACGAGTCACTCAGAGACATTTTCTCTTTCACATACAGAGGCCGGAAATTTAGGTACACACGCCTACCACAAGGCTTTGCACTCTCACCAGGAATTTTCAATCAGGTGTTGAAAGAGGCATTGTCCCCATGTCAACTGCCAGAGGGCTGTACATTAATACAGTATGTTGATGATCTTCTTATTGCAGCCCCGTCAGCAGCGGCCTGTACGGCAGCATCGCTCGTGGTGTTGAACAGATTGGCGGAGTGGGGCTTCAAAGTGAGTAAAGAAAAACTGCAGTTGGTCCGGCCAGAGGTAACATTCCTGGGCCGGGTGATCGCACACAGATCAGTGGGGTTAATGAACACACACAGAGACCAAATTCTGACACATCCAAAACCAAGAACTGTGAAGGAGTTGCTTTCCTTTCTTGGCTTGACAGGTTACAGCAGGCAGTTCATTCCGAACTATGCGGGTAAAACTGCCCCTTTAAGGGACCTGATCAAGAAAGTTGGTGTTCGAAATCTGAAGGCTGAATTGCCTTGGACGCCGGACACAGAGACAGCGTTCATTTCGCTAAAACAGGATTTGTCAAGAGCCACAGATCTGGCCACACCTAACTATGATGAGGCATTTTATCTTGATGTTTCAGAAACAAAGGGAGTTGTGAATGGTGTGTTGTTTCAGAAAAAAGGGGGAGGTAGGGATGTACTTATGTATGTCAGCATAAGATTAAATTCAACAGAAGCAAGGCATCCCACATGCACACAACACGCAGCAGGAGTAGCAAAGATAATTCAGAAAACAGCACACATAGTGAGGGAACACCCACTGAAAGTGCTTACCACACACAGTGTAGTGGCCTATGTGAACTCACAGGTATTCACAATGACTCCACTGACGCAACAAAGGTTGAGCAAAATTTTAGAGGCGCCAAATTTGATATTCACACATGAAGGAATAAATATGGCAGACCTAATGGGGTCAGGAGAACCACATGACTGTATTAAGAAAGCCCAGGTTGAAGGAAAAATCAGGGAAGACCTAAAGGTAGAGCCCATACTTGGAGCTGAGGACTGGTTCACGGATGGATGCTGCCACAGAGATGAAGAAGGATTGAAAGCGGGCTATGCAGTAGTCTGTAGAGTAGGAACTGAGTTTCAGGTGAAAGAAGCAGGAAAAATTGAGGGACAACAGTCGGCCCAGAGAGCTGAAGTGATAGCCCTAACTCGAGCCCTGAGGTTGGCTAAAAACATGAGAGTGAACATCTACACTGACTCAGCATATGCGTTTGGAGCAGCTCATGTGGAAATGGCTCAGTGGAAGAGAGCCGGGTTCAGAACGGCCACTAATGCACCCATCTGTCACAAAAAGGAAATGGAGGAACTGGAAAAGGCCCTGGAGGACCCAGACGAGGTAAGTATTATAAAATGCAAAGGCCACTCACAAGCAGACAGTATGGTGGCAAAAGGAAATCAGAAAGCTGATGAAGCCGCAAAGGAAGCAGCGGGCTACAAAGGACAGAGACAACTGGTGCAGGTAACCCCAGAAGAGGAGGTTAGCACTAACAGCATGGAAGAAGTTAGACAGGCTCAGGAGGAGACATCCCCAGAGGAAAAGGGGGTGTGGGAAAACAAAGGAGCCTGGCAAGATGGCGGTTTGTGGAGGGGGCCAGATGGGCGTCCCGCTTTAACGGCCAAAATGGCGGAACAAAAGGTGAATGAGGCTCACGGGCTTGGTCACGTGGGAGTGAAACAGATGGAGAGAAATTTGTGCCGATGGTGGCATCCTGATTTGAGAAGGATGATACTAGAAAAGGCCAGAACGTGCCTAATTTGTGGGGCACACAACCCAAAGCCAGCAGTAAAACCTGAAGCTGGTAAGTTTCTCATGCCAGAAAGGCCAGGGGAAGAGGTCGTGATTGATTATACCGACATGATTGATACAGGCCCAGGTGGGGTGAGGTATTTGTTGGTGTGTGTGGATGTTCTGACTGGATGGCCCGAAGCATGGGCGACCAAACGTGAAGACGCGAAAAGCGTGATTAAGTGTTTAATCAATCATTACATTCCAAGGCACGGGTTTCCCAAGAGAATTAGATCAGACAATGGCACTCACTTCAAGAACAAAGATTTGCAAGAGGTAGAGAGGATGTTGGGAGTGCAACATAAGTTCGGGACGGTCTATCATCCTCAATCTCAGGGAAAGGTAGAGAGGATGAACCTAAATTTGAAAAACAAGTTGGCTAAAATCTGTGCGCAGACAGGGCTAAATTGGGTCGCAGCCCTGCCCATTGCTTTGATGACCATAAGATGTTCTGTTAACCAATCCACAGGTTTCACCCCTTATGAGCTGCTGACTGGGAGACAGTTTCCAGCACCCTGGACAGTGGTCCCGGTGGAGCAGCCCAGGACAAGCAACAGGTCTCATGCAGAATATTTTAATGAGTTGAAAGCTCTTGTGTCCAGCTTTACAAAACAGGTCACTTGTGAGAGACCCACGGGGAACGGAGAGGTACCGGACGCAAAGGCAGTATGGCTAAAGGTCATTAAGCGAAAGTGGAAGGAGCCCCGCTGGACTGGTCCGTATGAGGTGACCGCCCGGACGGCTACAGCAGTCCAGCTGAAAGGGAAAGGCGACACCTGGTACCACTGGTCGCAGTGTGCACCCGCACACGAGAGCTTGGTGGAGGAAAATTCGTCTTCAAAGAACGCAGGTGTCAAGGAACAGAGGCAGAATAAACCTCTTCACCTGTGCAACGGGCCGACCAGTAGTCCACCTGGAAGGCCGAAGAAAGAAGAGCAGCCTAGGAGGAGATCGCCGCGCCTACCGAAAGGAGTGGTAACAAATTGAGAGTTTGAAAAGGGGTGGTTTAAATAAAAAGAGTAAAAAAGGGAAAGAGGAAAACAGAAACAAAGTTTTAAAATTTATGCTAAGTACAAATATACATAACACAATGCCATCCCGCGAACTGGAGATTCGTGAGGAGAAAGGACTGATTAAAATGTTGCTTGTGATTGTTAGTTTGATGACTGTGATGATATTGATAATGGCCCTATGTTTGCTTGTTTATATTTTGCAGGGAGGCCCCCGCGAACTGTCTGAACACTGGGGCCAGTTGAATCCAGCACCAAAAGAGAAACCGTTTATTGAAACAGGGCTAAAAAGGAGATCAAAACGCGAGGTTTTGGGTAAAAGGGATGAGTGCCTGAGTACATATGGTGGTTTAGAGTTGAACTATGTTAATGGGTCCACAACTTCATTCACCTTTGATTTATGCGATGTTTTAAAGTGTGAAGGAGCAGATAGTAGTTGGAGAGGATATAATGTGTGGGTTTGTTGGGATTATGCAGTAAGTACACATTGTGAAAGAGGGAGTAGGCCCTTTGCAAACTGGTGTCGGAACTGGAATCAGGTAAAGGGTTACACTGGGGAAAAAGGGGGGGTTTGTGCGATGTTCGGTGATCAGTGTTGTACTTTTATCCCGAATAACACTGCTCCAGATGGCTCGGTGACGCGAGCCTTGGAGGGGCTAAAGAGTCTCTCTAGAACCATGCATGACCGCTCGGGAATTGACAACCCGCTGGAGAGCTGGATGACCTCAGTGTTCGGAAAGTGGAAGGGGCTTGCTCTGTCAATTATTTTGTCTCTATCTGTATTGGTGGGTATTTTGGTGACCTGTGGTTGTTGTCTCATTCCTTGTGCCCGAAGGTTGGTAGAGAAGGTGATTGTAAAGGCAGTGGACCCTGGGGCGGTGGCCCCTATGTCCATGATGCCGATGATGGATCTGGAGGTAGTCGAGTGGACTGAGGAGTGAACAACAACCTATGTATCGACCTCTGGTGTGCCAGAGGTCGATACAAGGGGGATTGTGGGGATGAACAAAAAGTATTTGACCAGCATAATATAATCTGCAGTATGATCATTGCTTTAACCATGTAACAGATAGCTTTAAGATGGCCTTAAGATGTTATGCATACAGTTATTATGTTGACCTTGTATTTCAGGTGCAGTTATGACTATTTTATACACAATGCATATCTGTGCTTATTAAAGAGTTGGAGCTCGGTCAATTAATTGGGGGTTGGAAGCTTTGTTCGGCGCGATGTCCGGACAATCTATTGTGCAAGTGACTTGGAGCCATAGAAGGAATTGCAATACATGCTTACAAAACACTTATATATCAGATCATTTTATATTAAGGTTTTAGTAGAGGTTCTTGGTTAAAACATTTATTTAGTAAGAAGACATACACATAGTCTCAGTGAGCTTCTGGTCTAGTGAAAGGTCAGAAGTGCAATAGGTGAATTGAGAAAGAGCATTTGAGGACGAGACACAGACAGTTAGTAGGTGAAGAGGTGACACAAAGAGCATGTGAGGTCAACACATACACACACATTAGTTAGATTTATTTAGAGGAGAGATTAGTTATGTCTCGACAAGAAAGAGGAACAATTCACTTTAAGACAAGAACGGAAAGTACCAGCCATGAAAATAGAAGATGATCTTCTGGGTTAAAAGTCATTGTGGTGTTGATCTGATCTATGTATAAAATGTACCTGTGACGCATGAAGGGGCGTCAGTAAACAAACCCTGATGTTATAAAATAATTGTTTGTGCTTTAGTAAGTCGAAGATCAATTGCTGTTTCCAGTGATCTTCCCACGTGTGAATTAAAATCTTCGTTTGACTTCACCCGGCCGGACAAGTGTGGTTATTTTCGATCACCTCTTGTACCCTTTCTCAATTTTTGAACCTTAACATATGCCTGGGTCGTCGACCCAGGGTTTTTGAGTTTATGATATTATTTATACTGTCTAGTTTTTGGTTTCTTTGAGTTCTGTCTTATGGTTTAGGTCTCTGTCTTCTTTAGTTGCTCTGTCTCCCCTATCACCTGCATCCCCTTGTCTAGTTCGCGTCTATGTGTATCTTAAGTTCCTATATCCCCGTGTTCAGTCAGTGTTTGTGTCTGCCCTGTTCCCACGTCTCTGTTCCCTTTGTAGTGCCTGCTTATGAGCCTGTGTCTTTGTTCAGTCTGTGTTATGAGTTTCCTGTTTTACTTTGAAGGTCTCTGTCTTATCTCAGTGTGTTCAGTTTACGCTTCTTTGGTCTCGTCAGTTCTGATTTGTCCCAGCTGTGTTTCCCTCCTGTTACCCATTCCCTGATTGCTCCCTCTGTGTATTTAAGCCCTGCGTTTCTTAGTGTCTGTGTCGCAATCTACCGTTTATTTTGCTGTGTGTTTTTCCTGTCCACCGGTGTTAGTTTATTTTTGACATTTTCCAGTTATGTCATGTTTGCGTTCAGCATTAAAGCTGTTTTTGTTTAAGTTCTGTCTCCGGAGTCTGCACCTTGGGTCCTATTCCTGTCTGCACACAGCCTCACCTAACAGAAGATCGCGACCAGAACATGGACCCTGCAGACTCTTTTTCCTTTGAGTTCAACGGTGAGATGGAGCGGCTGGTGCGCCTGCTCGACCGCATCGCCCAGTCCCCGGATTTAAGGACCATGGCAGTGGGGCTGAGCGCGGTGGAGGCCATCATTCAGCATAATCCCCAGCTTAGCCAGTTTGCTAAGGACACTGATTTGGGGAACACCATAACTGCCTGGAGAGAGCAAGTCAGGGCTAGTGAGCTTGCTCTCTCCCTCACTACATCCTCCCCACCGCTGCCGCAGGACAACGCACATTCTGCCTCATCGCCACTGCAGGCTTCCTCCCCTTCCTCACGCCAGCTGGGACCTTGTTCGCCTGTCCGTTCGCCTGCCTTTTTCCTGGCGGCTGTGTGGTCGGAGGATGAGGAGGAGGCCTCCGTTTCTCCACCGGTTCCTGTTCCCTTGTCTAAAAGGAAGCGACGCCACCGTCGCTCCTCTCCTCGGTCATCCGTTCAGCTTCCTGTCTCCGCTGGAGGGTCCGAGGGGCCCGTTCAGCCACCTGTCTCTGCTGGAGGGTCCGAGGAACCGCTTCAGGCACCTGTCTCCGCTGGAGGGTCCGAGGTACCGCTTCAGCCACCTGTCTCCGCTGGAGGGTCCGAGGAATCGCTTCAGCCGTCTCTTCCTGCTGAAGGGCCCGAGGAACCGCTTCAGCCACCTGTCTCCGCTGGAGGGTCCGAGGAATCGCTTCAGCCACCTGTCTCCGCTGGAGGGTCAAAGGAACCGCTTCAGCCACCTGTCTCCGCTGGAGGGTCCGAGGAATCGCTTCAGCCGTCTCTTCCTGCTGGAGGGCCCGTGGAGCCCGTTCAGCCTCACGCCTCGTCAGCTGGAGGGCCCGAGGAGCCCGTTCAGTCTCACGCCACCTCAGCTGGAGGGCCCGAGGAGCCCATCCAGCCGCCATTAGCCTCTTCCTCGGCTACGCCTGGTCCAGCTTCTGCCTCGGCTTCTGCTACACCTGGTCCAGCCTCAGCTTCTGCAGTTCCGCCTGGTCCGGCCTCCGAGTCTGCAGTTCCGCCTGGTCCGGCCTCCGAGTCTGCAGTTCCGTCTGGTCTGGCCTCCGACTCTGCAGCTCCGCCTGGTCCTGACTCTGCAGCTCCACCTGGTCCAGCCCCAGCCTCTGCAGCTCCGACTGGTCCGGCCTCTGACTCTGCAGCTCCGCCTGGTCCGGCCTCTGACTCTGCAGCTTGTGGAAAAGAGATATTTTATTTTGTATTCTTATGATGACATTTTATAATCATACCATCATTGATTAATCATTTATCATTGTTGAATCTGATGACAGCATAATCTCTGAAGTATATCTATGTTAATCTGAGTGAATATTGGTGTATGCTCATCATCATCTTCTAATCAGTCTCAAATGGACTGCACAGCATTGTATCACCGTTTGAGCTGGAGGGTCCTGTTGGACCTTGGACTGCTACATTCAGTTTTGCACGTAGTCAGGCCTAAAACTAGCATGCACATACCTTACGTAAGACACGCACGTCTCACATACACACTTATTAATAAGAGGAGGTCGTCCCAGGACATCCTCTCTATAAGGACACACAGCCTCACAAAATACACATAAGAACACACTTGTTTTTCTCTAAAAGTCTCATCCTGATGTCTATATAAGAGAATCTTGTTGAGTGTGGGGAGTTGATATCATTTCCAGTAAGATCTAACTGTGTGACGTCATCAGGGTAATATAACCATGGAGGAGCCTCCGCCCGGAGGAGATTGTTTGCTGTATGTCTGTCTTCCCATGCTTCTGTTTCAGAAGTGTGTAATAAAGATCACTATTTTTGACACCTTTACCTGGACTCAGGCCTGCTTTCTTCTCTGATCCAAATTGAACGAACCACAACAATTTTTGGTGCCGAAGACCCGGTGGGGAGGAGAAGAGATTGCGGCTTGCTTCTTGGAGGTGACAAAGGGACAAAGGCCAGCAGCTATCTGAGTGACGCCAGGCGAGATAAGAAAGGTGAGTAGTGCCACCTGTTGATGTTTATCCAAAGGCGCTATATTGGAAGTTAAAACTAAATTTAATTAGATAATATTCACTCAGTATAGACTTCTGGTGTTTGTCCATAGTGATTTTTGATTAAGTGTCTTGCTGTTTATTTTGGGGAGTGAACTGTTGAGTTAAGAGGTTATGTTATGTGTTTACGTCAATACGGTTTAAAAGGTTTAAATGTGGGTTGAGGCCAGACAGCCAATAGGTAGTGTAGGGAATCTGGTTTAATTGAATAGTAAAACGCGGTTTTGGGCCTCAGGTAATTAAACTGGGGGGGGGGGGGGGCAGAGTGCCCACAGTGAGGCTTTTAAAACAAGTAAATGTTCTTAGGACTGGGGGCGGGGTGGTCCCCCTAGGAATGCAGTTGTTCAGCGTTTTGGCAGACGCCACATACAACGGACGCGTTGTTATGTTTAAGCTCGGTAGGCCTACCATGGGAACTTGGGACGCCCAGTGACAGGCTAGGCATTCTATGAGTGATTGCCTTATACTGCATTCATTGATTGACAGGGTCGAGGACCCAGCCGGGACCAGTCAACGTCGTTGCCGTGTGAGTTTTAAGTAAAGCTGACGGCGTGGGTTTGATACTAGCGCCAGAGGTGGAGCTCCTTCCCAGCTGCGGGAAACGGTTATAAATTAATTAGAGCTTAGGAATTAGACCGCGATCGGGAGGGCGTGTCCCGAAGCGTTTAATTTATCAGTAAGGGCGCGGCCCTGGGCTGAAAAGATGCTTTTAAATTAGTCGAAAACGTAGGGATACCGGTATAGAAATAAGAGGTGAAATTAAAAAAAATAGGCTGTTCTGGCATGTGGTGTTTTTCTTACGTTTATACGGGCCCGTGTGTAAATAAAGTGTAAATTACTTATATAGACTGTATAAAGCTGTTTGTGTGCTTCCAGAGTGAGAACAGGAAAAACTCTTTTCTTTTCTCTCCAGTATTTAAAAAAAAAGAGAAGTCACGGGCACGCGCTCCTCTGTGAGGAGAAGGGAAAGGTGGGGGCCGAGCTGAGCGCTCAGGCTGTGTCTGTGTGGCAGCTGGCTGTGTCTCGTCTCCCTATTTCTCCATTTCTATGCTTCTTAGTTTCGTTTGGGTTCGGTGAAGGTGTGTTTCAGAAGTGTGATTAAAAGATTTCAGTATATTAACCCTTGTATGGTGTTCGGGTCTGTGAGACCCGTTTTCAGTTTTTCTCAAAAGAAAAATTTAACAATTAATTATTTTTTCAACCTGAAATTCATTGGCTTTGGCTTATTTTCTGTGAAGAACATAAATCTGAACAAATTTTCGATGACCGCATACTGTACCTCCCCCCACGCATTTACATTACATACAAGGTGTTTGGGTCCACTGGACCCAGGTCTAATAAAAGTGTTGAAAGTGTAGGTCCTGTGTTCCCACACTCTGTCCTCCTCCTTTCTGGTGCTGCTGATAGTGTTTTCTTCCCCTCCTGCTCCGCACAAAGTTGCAACATTGTTGAAAATTCAACTATCAACACCGTCCGCTCTTACATTCCCGCACATTTTACCCTCTTTCTTGAGGGATCCAAATTTTATTTTCTCATACCCTGTCCCACCTGCAAATTAGGGGCATAATACTATAAATAAGACTTTGCCAGTGTGGTTCTTTATCACAACTGATCAAGATGGCAAAAGATTATCTGCTGCGAGGGCCATGCATGTCATGGTCCTGGGCCATGTGGGCCCAGTATTCTTAGTTTTCATGTATTTTTGTATTTTGTTCTTTATTTAGGCCATGCTTCCTGGGTTGATCTGTTACGTTGTTCCTTATGTGTTTTCCCTTCGTGACTCTCACCCCCTGTGTGCCCCTCTGTGTATTTATGAGCCCTCGTCTCTCTTTGTGTTTTATTCTATGTTTTCCCCAGCCCGTTATGTCTGCGTTCTCCCCGTGCTCTCTCCCCTCCTGTTTGAACCTCTGTGTACTTCCTGTTTTACTTTGCCCATCTCCCATCAGTGTTACGTTCACTCCTGCCGTGTCTTGTTATGATTATCAGTGTCACCTGTGTTCCCCGTGTGCATCCACTTCCCCTGATCATCCCTCATGTGTATTTAGTCTCTGTGTTTCATACAGTCTGTGTCGCGTCGTCTGTGTTACCACCTCTGTGTTCCGTATTCCAAGCCATAGCTTTTCCTTAGTTTATTTCCAGTTTAGGTTTTCGTTTGAACGGTTACTCTTATGCTGCCTTCACTCTGTTTTGTTCCTTTTCATCAGCCATAATAAACGGCTCGCTTTTGTTTAAATCCACTCCTGCATCCTCGCCTGTGTTCGCACCTGGGTCCACCACACACGTTTCCGCACGGTCTGCCTCCGCAGACCCTGACAATGCAATTGATTTTGGAAGAGAGAGGAGCTTTGGATGATGATGTTGACAAAGAGGTTTCAGAATATTTCACATTTCTGAAAATTCAGAGTCTGACAGTGACTTTGAAGAAGAGGATGAGGTTGAGCACCATTTAGTAACAAAACGAAGACGAGTACCCCATCAGCAGCCAGCTCCAGGACCAGAACAAGCCCACCAGACAGCAAGTGAAGAAATATGGATGTCAATAACTGGTGAAATTGAATGGTCTTCTTGCCCAAGAAATGAGCCACCCTACAGAGCTGTTACTGTGATAAGCCAAGGCCAACACGGCTGACAGTTACTCATGTGCAGGACATCAAGTCTTCATTTGAGCTTTTCATCCCAGATTCCATCCAGAAAATTATTCTGGTCTGGTTTGCAGACCGATACCGATACGTAATATCGGATCGGTCCATCTCTAGTTTGCAGTAATCTAGAATGAAGGTGTGTTTTTGGAGAGAGGTGGAAGGAGATGGACCAAATTGATCTACAGGCCTACTTTGGGGTTCTTATCCTTGCAGGAGTTTTCAGGTCCAAAGGGGAATCCACAGAATCTTGTGGGATGCAGAAACCGGCACGAACCTTTCCGTGCATCAATGTCTCTGGAAAACTTCAACAAAATTTCCAGGATTATCCGTTTTGATAACCGAGATGACAGACCAGCTCAACGGCAGAGAGACAAGCTAGCTGCCATCAGGACAGTGTGGGATAAGTGGGTGCACCACCTCCCCCTGTTTTACAACCCTGGGCCTAATGTCACCATTGATGAGCAGCTGATGTCATTTAGTTGTGAAACATGTTGCTTCACGTGTAAATGTGTTGTGTCTTTCCACTCACTCCACTTGATTATAACTGATTTATTTTTTTATAACATTTTATAAAAAAAAACAAAAAACGAGAAGCACATTAATTCATAAATGTGATCTAACAAAGGTAAAGGGAAAAAATTAACCATGTTTGCTGTTCATATGGCTTGTAATTGGGATGAAGTAAACATCTGTTGAGTAATTTAACATAAAATTGTTTGATAGAGTTAATTTGGAAAGCCAAAACTCTAGCGGGTCCACCAGACCCATGAACACTGGCTGAGTAACAAAAATATGAACACTACACAAGGGTTAAATAAATTAAACCTCTTAATCTTGTGAGAGTGTGTTCCCTAAAGTGAGTATGGTTTGATAGGATCTAATGTGTAATGATCTCTCGTGTAAAACTCCTGTAAAATAGGAGGACTGCTAAGGATATTGGCGAAAATTGAGTACTTTGTGTGATTGCTGGGAGATTTTCTGGTTGGGTTACATTTCCTTCTCGGCCTGGAGAAAGGCAGAGATTTGTGCTTTATTTTGATGTTGCTTATATAAAGTCTTTTAAAGAGTGGTTGATTCTCTCGCTATAGGGAGACAAACGGCGTGCATGGTAGATTGAGTGGATTAGTTTCGTGTGTAAAACTTTGCAGTGGTTAAGGAGTGAATGTGAGATTGAATTTTCGCTGGCTTTGCATGCTTAAAACTGTTGCAGAGGTTTGTGAGGTTTCTCTTGTAAAGGAGGATTAGAGTGTGTGTGTGTCTGTGGGCAGGTTTCTCCCCGACTGGAGCTGCTTAGCGGAAGTTAAGCTTGGCCAGCTGGTGGGAGTCTGACTGCCGAAAAGGGAAGTGTACTAAGGCAACCCCAAAAGGAGGAGCCTAGGAGCGGCCATTTTGGTAAGGTAAGTGAGGCCGAAAAACAAAATGGCTGAAGAGGAAAAGGCGACCCCTGGTGGGGGAAAGAAATACAAGCCTCTGAAGGAGCAAATACAGCAATTGAAGAAGGCAATTAAGATTACTGAAGACGGGACTTCAAAGGAAATTGCCCGTCACTGCCAAGATTTGGAAAAAGAAGTGAAGGAATTATGTGACAATCACCAGAAGACGTTGGAGGACAGAATCCCTCTACATTCCATCTTTAAACTGGAAGGTGAGAAATGTGAGAAGAGGATTAAAGAGCTTGATGAGGAACCCTTGGGACGTCTTCAGGGGAGAAAATTAAAGGCCGAAAAGAAACGTATGATTGAAAAACAAAATAAGTATTGCAAGCTTATGATTGTTTCTCAAGGCGTTTCTCACTGGATGCAAGAGGAAGTGAAAGACACCAAACCAGTCTCATCAAAGGAAGCGGAGGCTGGGGGGACATTATATCCCAGCCTGAAGGAATTCCTGAGTGCCCCACCTCCCCCTTATATCTGTCCAGTGGTGACTTTGGAGGGAGGCACCCTCTGGGGGCCGGGAGGAAAAACAGGAACTGTTAAAGGAGGACTTCTGGACGTACAGGAGAATCCTATACCATTGACATCTGCTCGGGCCACAGAGGAGGCGGACACGAGAGTGGGCCAGTCTCAATCAGCAGCTGGATCACAGGTAGGTCAGCCCCACCCAGCTGCTGGGACATCACAAGGAAGCACTACACGGGGGGTGATCTTGATCCCTCCCTCTATTTTTAGCCCAGATGGAGCTGCAGAAGAAGCTCAACCTGTGGCTTCCACAAGTACCGGTCAGGTGACACCACAACAGCCCACCCAGGGAAATTCATCCCAGGAGGTCTGGACCTCAGAGGAAGATTCGCCTTCACTGCAATACCAGAAGGGGTCATTAAAGGTGAGTCAAAAAACTAGTCAGAGGCCGACGGTTGACAACGGTGTGAAAGAACAGTGGCAGGGCCACGTCATTGGGAAAGTATCTGACAACCGGGAGGCTGTGATAAAGTTGGAACGGATGTTGAAAAAACTGGAGGAAGAAGGCGTGGCATCACCACAAAGCGTAGCACAAACGCTGGATGCATTGGAAAAGGACTTGGCGGCCTCTGTAAGTAAAGCGCGAAAGTCTAGAGAAGTGTCGAACCTGGAATGGGGAGGACTCGCCCCAAACTTTCAGGGACCCCCAGGAAG
Organism: Maylandia zebra; assembly: GCF_041146795.1. Taxonomy (NCBI): domain Eukaryota; kingdom Metazoa; phylum Chordata; class Actinopteri; order Cichliformes; family Cichlidae; genus Maylandia; species Maylandia zebra. The sequence goes on along the minus strand of NC_135168.1, from coordinate 11,807,570 downwards.
GACGACGCTTCGTTCTGGGAGGGTTCTGGATGAAGCAAGGGATAAAAGACCGTCGATTTTTGAAAAGAATCGGAAGCAGAATGTTGCATTGCAAACCGGAGAAGGGCAGTGTGACACAGAGGAGGAATTGCCACTCACAATGCCTTTATTGACGGGTCCACGGGGTGAACCAGTCTACCACCCCTATAATATCAGAGATCTTGAGGCTCTGGTGAAGCAGCTGCCCCCGATCACGGAGGGAGGAGCGGCTTGGTTGAGAAGACTAGCGAATTTGACAGAAGGAGAGGAGATGGCCTTGGGTGATTTTAGAGCTATCGGTGGGAGGACCTTCAGAAATGGAGGCCTCGCAGATGTGGAAGAGATAGCAAGAACTGCATGCCAACCAAACGATGTCCCCTATGCAAGGGTGCGAAATGCTCTCTCTGATGCAGTGCGTGAGAAGTATCCGACCCATAATACTGGCACTATCCCTAGGATTGTTTGGAGCCCAGAACAGTCCCCTAGAGAATTTATAGAACAGGCCAAAGAACAGTGGATTCTCCAAACTGGAGAGCATCCTGGGCAGGATGGAGAACCGCGGGCGTGGTTCCGATGTGCGGTTTTAGCAGGTCTGCCAGAACGAGTGAGAGCAGATCTACAGAAGAATCCAGACTTTGCGGTGGCGGATTCAGCAAAATGGGAGAGGCATATAATACATCGACTTGAGCTGGAAAGAGACGAGGTGAACAAGAAAAAACAGGAGCTGGAGGAGGCGCAAGGGCAGTTAGTAAAATTGAAATTGGCTGACGCGAGAGAAAAAGTAAATGAAAAGAGAAAGGAAAACAAAGATGGAGCTAAAAAGATGCTGGTGGCACAGCTACAGGGCGATCCTGGGCCAGATTGGCCAGATTTGGATCCGGTTCTGTACCCTGATGACCGGTGGCCCGCCAATGGATCAAGGCCAGGAAGTTCCGCAGGGAATTGGGGGGTTACTAGGCCGTGGAGGGGGCGTGGTGGATCTCAAAGGGGAGGTGGACCAAGGGGTCGTGGTCTGGGGGGACCTATGCTGGACCCAAGTGTATGCCGAAGGTGTGGAGGACGAGGACATTGGGCTCGTAATTGTCCTACGCCATGGCTACCAGAAACAAGTTATCAACCACCACCCCAGGCACAAAGAGCGCCGCGAGGCAGGACATTCCAGACAAGGGGGCATCAAGCTCCAAACCCAGGCATGGCGCCAGTGGCTCAGTATCCTCTGGCCTATTGGGGCGGAGAGGAGGAGCTGTACTGACGGGACCCGCAGAGATCCGGCGGCAGGGATATGGCGGAACCTCTGTTGCCGATGACTGTGGAAGGTACTGAAATGACCTTTCTTGTGGACACTGGAGCGACTTACTCAACACTGAGACACAAACCAAGCAGTGCCACGTTTTCCAATCACGTGGTCAGTGTTGTGGGCTTCTGTGGGGTACCGATGACTCTGCCAACAACCAATCCAGCCCTGACGGTGCTGGGAAAACAGACACCACAGCTATGTGGTATCTCCCCATGTGCCTGTGAACTTGATGGGCAGGGATCTGCTCATTAAACTGGGGGCCACTATCATGTGTTCAGCAGATGGACTAACTGTGACACTTCCAGGAGGAAAAGAATTCCTTTGCCTGGGGACTTCTTCAAAGAACCAGTATTTGCTGCAGGACTGTGAACAATCTACAGCGGATATATACTGGGGTCGGTTGGTGGAAGAAGGCATTCTGAGACAGTATCAGTTGTGGAAACCTTGGATTATGGCCTTGGCGGTCTATTCTCCCCCCGAGATCCATTCCATGTGACCCTCTTCTATGATAGGAACGATGATGAAATTTATAGGGACCTGTTCCAGTCTGACCTTGAGGGTCAGACCTGGAATGTGTGTTCTCAAAACATCTATGTTGGTCCTGAAGGCGTCGCTGCAGCAGTAAAATTAACCGATGAGCAACGGCCTTGGTTCAAAATGGGACCTGATTCAGTGCCCCACGTTACATTGGCGGTCCATGAGGGTCATCAGGCGAGAGAGCTGGGAACAATGGTCAAGAGAGCCCTTGAGGAACCTGGCTGGCAAGCTACTCAGATTCCAGATGTTTGGTACTCGCCAAAGTGCAAAATTTACCGTATCACTTGTCAATCAGAGGACACAGTGATTTTGGAGCATGAACAAATCTCAAGAATCCATGGAAGAGAAAGAATAGACCATGCGGATGCAGTTGCCGCACTTGCGACTCTTCCTGACACCTTGTGGTCATCAGGGCCTACGGATGTGGGCCTGGCAACTTGTTCGCCTGTTTTGTTCCAGCTGAAGTCGCAAATGCCAATTTGGAAACCGCAGTATAGGCAAAAGAGGGAAGCTGAGGAGGGAATTGCAGAAACTATTGAAGGGCTATTGAAAGTAGGGGTGCTTGAGCCCTCTCATTCCTACTGGAACACTCCTATTTTGCCAGTAGAGAAGCACGGGACAGGAAAGTACAGAATGGCACATGACTTAAGAGCCATTAATGCCATTTTGCGTACTGACACAGCACTGACGGCATTAACACCAGAACAGAAGTGGTTTACATGTATTGATCTAGCGAATGCGTTTTTCTGTCTCCCGTTACATGAGTCTCTGAGGGACGTTTTTTCGTTCACATATAGGGGGCAACAGTACAGATACACACGGTTGCCACAAGGCTTTGCACTCTCCCCTGGCATTTTCAACCAAGTGTTGAAAGAAGCTCTAACGCCATGCCACCTACCAGAGGGGTGTTCACTGGTGCAATATGTTGATGATTTGCTCATTGCGGCTCCGTCAGCGTCGGCATGTACGGCAGCCTCACTCACCATACTGAAGAGACTCGCGGAGTGCGGATTCAAAGTCAGTAAAGAAAAGTTGCAGTTGGTCCGACCAGAAGTAACATTTCTGGGTCGAGTCATTGCTCACAAATCAGTGGGTTTGCTAAACACCCATCGTGATCAGATTTTGACACATCCAAAACCGCGTACGGTTAAGGAGTTGCTCTCATTCTTAGGGTTGACAGGATACAGCCATCACTTCATTCCAAATTATGCAGGGAAAACAGCCCTTTTGAGGGATTTGGTGAAAACGGTAGGTGTCCGAAACTTAAAGGCTGAGCTGCCATGGACATCGGCCACTGAGTCGGCGTTTATCGCATTGAAACAGGACTTGTCAAGATCGGCTGATCTTGCCATCCCTAATTATGATGAACCCTTCTATCTTGATGTTTCAGAAACACACGGGATAGTTAATGGGGTGTTGTTTCAGAAAAAAGGCGGAGGGAGAGATGTACTGATGTACGTCAGCGTCAGACTGAATCCATTAGAGACAAGGCATCCGGGATGCACTCAGCATGCCATTGGGGTGTCAAAGATTATACAAAAGACAGCACATGTAGTGAGGGACCATCCGTTGAAGGTGCTGACCACTCATGGTGTGGTGGCATATGTTAACTCACAAGCCTTCACCATGACACCACTTACACAGTAGAGAGTCTGTAAAGTTTTAGAGGCTCCCAACTTGACCTTCACACATGAAGGAATTAACATGGCAGATTTAATGGGAGGAGCAGGTGAACCCCACGATTGCACAAAGAGAGCTGAAGTTGACGAGAAGATAAGAGAAGACTTGAAAGCAGAACCTCTGACAGGAGCTGAAGATGGGTTCACGGATGGATGCTGCTACAGAGATGAGGAAGGATTGAAAGCAGGCTACGCGGTGGTTTGCAGAAGAGAGGCCGAATTTGAAGTGAAGGAGGCTGGAAGACTTGAAGGGCAGCAGTCAGCCCAAAGAGCAGAAGTAATTGCTCTAAGTCGAGCACTAAGACTTGCAAAAGGAAAAAGAGTCAACATTTACACGGACTCAGCTTATGCCTTTGGAGCAGCTCACGTGGAGCTGGCCCAATGGAGAAGAGCAGGATTCAGGACAGCTGAGAATGCACCAATCTGCCACAAAAAGGAAATGGAGGAACTTGAGCAGGCCTTGGGAGATCCAGAGGAGGTGAGTATCATAAAGTGTAAAGGTCACTCCTCGGGGACTGGCATGGTGGCCAGAGGAAATCAGGAAGCCGATCGAGCCGCGAAGGAGGCAGCGGGCTATAAAGCACTACGGCAGATGGTGCAAATAACCGTGGAGGAAGAACAAGGGGTTAACATGTTAGAGGAAGCCAGGAAGGCTCAAGAGGAGGCGGCCCCGGAAGAGAAGGGGATCTGGAAGAGTCGAGGAGCCTGGGAAGAAGGAGGTCTCTGGCGAGGACCTGACGGACGACCAGTGTTGACGGCCAACCTGGCAAAACAGAAGATTGCCGAAGCGCATGGGCTTGGTCATGTAGGTGTGGCCCAGATGGGAAGACATCTGTGCCATTGGTGGCATCCCTTCTTGAGGGATATGATTAAGGAAAAAGCCAGGACGTGTCTGATCTGTGGGAGGCACAATCCAAAGCCAGTGATTAAACCGGAGGCAGGTAAGTTCCCCATTCCAGAAAGACCAGGGGAAGAGATTGTCATTGATTTTACTGACATGATCGATGTGGGACCAGGAGGAGTTCGATATCTACTGGTAAGTGTGGATGCTCTGACAGGATGGCCCGAAGCGTGGCCAACAAAGAGGGAGGATGCAAAAAGTGTGATTAAGTGTTTAATCAATCATTACATCCCCCGGCATGGTTTTCCTAAGAGAATTAGGTCAGACAATGGGACTCATTTCAAAAATAAAGATTTGGCAGAGGTAGAGCAGAAGCTGAGATTGCAACATAGATTTGACACTGTATATCACCCCCAGTCGCAGGGAAAGGTAGAAAGAATGAACCTAAACCTGAAGAATAAGATTGCTAAAATTTCTGCTCAGACGGGGCTAAATTGGGTGGCAGCCCAGCCCATTGCACTGATGATAATAAGATGTTGTGTTAACCAATCCACAGGTTTCACGCCATATGAGCTGTTGACAGGACGACAGTTTCCAGGTCCTTGGACAACAGTCCCGGCGGAAGAAAGTATAAAGAGTAACAGAAAACATATTGAATGTTGGAAAGAATTAAAAGCTCTTGTGTCTAGTTTCACACAACAGGTTGGAGAGGGGGTGAAAGCGGAGGACAGATCCGTCCCCGACGCCAAGGCGGTGTGGCTGAAGGTCATTAAGCGGAAGTGGCGAGATCCGAGGTGGACCGGACCATTCGAAGTAATTGCCCGAACCACCAGTGCGGTCCGTCTGAGGGGGAAAGGGGAGACCTGGTTTCATTGGTCTCAGTGTGCAGTCGCGGACGAGAGCTTGCTGGAGCTAAGCTCCACCCCAACAAACACAGGGGGGAACATAGAGGCAGAATAATCCTCTCCCCCTGTGCTACGATCCTCCCCAGTAGTCTAACCTGGGTTGAGGTGAAGAATGAAGAGGAGCGACACACGCCAAGCAGTAATTGATTCCAGGCTCCTAATAGGCTAGGGCTCTAGTCTGAAGTATTTGATAGTTTAAAGGAATCGTAATAGTTTTGTATGTTAACCACATATTTTTATACTCAGAACTTTATACTCTTATTCTTATAACCTTATATTATTATCACAAAGTTTAAAGTAAAAGTAAAAAGAGCCTGGGAACTCTGACCATGAAATTGTGGGAAAATTGGAAATTAACGGGGGTATTGGCATTGATAAGTGTTATAATATGTTTGTTTATTTTTTGGCAGACAGGTGAATTGCCCGGACGCCGAGGTCGATCCGCGCGCTTCGAGCGGGCGGTTGGTTCAGGTGGGAACGATAACTGTCTCAAAGCCAGTGGCGGTGTCGAGTTTGGGTATGTTAATGGGTCTACGACGGCGTTCACATTCGACTTGTGTGAGGTAATTAAATGTTCAGGAGACGGTAGCAGCTGGAGAACCTATGCTGTGTGGGTTTGTTATCACCCAATGGTGTGCTTCCGAAAGTCGGTGTGGGGCCCAGACGTGGAAGGAGGCATTTATACTTATATAACGGATCAGTGGTGTTCTTGGCAGGATGTGGTTGCGTGGACAGGAGTAGGATGGCAGCCAACAGTGCCAAAGGCCCTTGAAGGGATAGCCATTCAGAGAGATTTTTCTGTTACAAATAACCCTGTCACTCTTTCCCTAGGACCATGGAGCGAGCTCCCGGAATCAGGGTATGACGGAGGTGCATTTTATCTAGTCATAGGGGTAGATAAAATAGGGACAGATCCATATGGGTTAATTCGGGTGAACTTATTCAATCCCAGATCTAAACCGATTGGGGATGATTCTGTAATGAATCACACAGAGCAAGTGGATCCCTTAGAGACAGTTACTTACAAGGTCTCGGAAGAGAAATGGTTTGTTGCCACTGATTACACTAGATTAAAACCTCAAGAGTTAATAGAGCGCGCCACAGGTTTTGGTGATAGGAATCTTTGGTTAGATTGGGTGGCTCAGAATGCTAAAGAGCAGGAAGTGGTTGATTGTGTTGCTTGTGCTACCGCTAGACCTCGTTTGTTTACTGAACCCGCTCCTCTGTATCCAGAGGATAAGTGGGGTTATGATTGTATGCTGAGATTAACTAGAGAGGCGGCGAACACAGGTAACTGCACTACTTTGTCAGGTTTATATCCGCCAATTGATAAACGAACACTAACAGGCTCATTCACACCTAAACGAGACAATTATACATGTTTTGAGTTCTCTACAGACAGAGTGAAGTATACGGTAGGGAGGATTGATCCAAGCTGGTGTCAGAGGACGATTCCAGGCAGAACTACCAATAATGTAAGTGACCCAAACACAATTATAGGCACCTGGGCCAGGGGTGGGCTATATTATTATTGTGGGCAGTACACCCTTCTGGTGCAGGTTCCCTTGGGGAGTGTAGGAACATGTGCTTTGGTGCGCTTAGGTGCACCGTTGATGCTCATGGGGAGTAGACAAGGGACAGTTTTACAGCGGGGCACGAATGCGTCGACGACAGCCAGACGAAGAAGAAGCACAGGGGGTATGCACAGGTATGATCCAAGATGGGACTCGCCCACCTGGATTGACTCAATAGGAGTTCCCAGGGGAGTTCCAGATGAGTATAAGTTAGTTAATCAAATAGCGGCCGGCTTTGAAAGTGTGTTTTTGTGGGTAACTCCAAATAAAAATGTTGATCGCATTAACTATGTCCATTATAATGTGTTGAGACTCTCTAATCTAACTAGGGACGCAGTGGAAGGCCTTGTGGAGCAATTAGGTCCGACGTCGCTAATGGGGGTCCAAAATCGAATGGCGCTAGACATGTTGTTAGCTGAGAAGGGGGGTGTGTGCGCGATGTTCGGAGATTTGTGTTGCACCTTCATTCCCAACAACACTGCCCCCGATGGGATGGTTACCAGGGCGCTTGAGAGTCTAAAAATGTTATCTAAAACTATGCACGAGCAATCAGGCGTGGACACGGGGCTGGGAGACTGGATCACTTCGGTTTTTGGGCAATGGGGAGAAGTGTTTATGTCTGCCATGTTTTCTCTTGTAGTTTTTCTAGGCATATTGATGATCGGATGTTGTCTCATTCCTCTGGTAAGGCGTGTATTGGTAAAACTGGTAAGCAGGGCCCTAGACACTGGTCCAGCTGCTTCAGCTGGTCCGGGGTACATGATGCCGTTGCGAGAGGCCGCCTGGACGGAGGAGTGAAACAAATTGGGTAAAGGTTGGCCGATGGCCAAAGAGGAGGAGTGTGGAAAAGAGATATTTTATTTTGTATTCTTATGATGACATTTTATAATCATACCATCATTGATTAATCATTTATCATTGTTGAATCTGATGACAGCATAATCTCTGAAGTATATCTATGTTAATCTGAGTGAATATTGGTGTATGCTCATCATCATCTTCTAATCAGTCTCAAATGGACTGCACAGCATTGTATCACCGTTTGAGCTGGAGGGTCCTGTTGGACCTTGGACTGCTACATTCAGTTTTGCACGTAGTCAGGCCTAAAACTAGCATGCACATACCTTACGTAAGACACGCACGTCTCACATACACGCTTATTAATAAGAGGAGGTCGTCCCAGGACATCCTCTCTATAAGGACACACAGCCTCACAAAATACACATAAGAACACACTTGTTTTTCTCTAAAAGTCTCATCCTGATGTCTATATAAGAGAATCTTGTTGAGTGTGGGGAGTTGATATCATTTCCAGTAAGATCTAACTGTGTGACGTCATCAGGGTAATATAACCATGGAGGAGCCTCCGCCCGGAGGAGATTGTTTGCTGTATGTCTGTCTTCCCATGCTTCTGTTTCAGAAGTGTGTAATAAAGATCACTATTTTTGACACCTTTACCTGGACTCAGGCCTGCTTTCTTCTCTGATCCAAATCGAACGAACCAAAACAAGCTCCGCCTGGTCTGGCCTCAGCCTCTGCAGCTCCGCCTGGTCCAGCCTCCGAGGGTTCAGTTTTGTCTGCCCCTGAGGTCTCCAATCTGTCTGTTCCTGCACGTCCCGCACGGCCTGCTCGTCCTGCCCGGCCTGCTCGTCCTGCCCGTCCTGCACGTCCTGCCCGTCCTGCACATCCTGCCCGGCCTGCACGTCCTGCTCGTCCTGCACGTCCTGTCCGGCCTGCTCGTCCTGCACGTCCTGCTCGTCCTGCACGTCCTGTCCGGCCTGCACATCCTGCACGTCCTGCTCGTCCTGCACGTCCTGTCCGGCCTGCTCGTCCTGCACGTTCTGTCCGGCCGATGACTGGACGTCGTTGCCGTCATGGACAGCCCTCTGACCTACGCCGCCATCATGGACGGCCCCCTGAACTGCTCCGCCACCAGTGCCTCCCGCCCGGCCGGCCTCCTGACCTGCTTGGTCGCCGTCGCTGCCTCCCGCCCGGCCGGCCTCCTGACCTGCTTGGTCGCCGTCGCTGCCTTCCGCCTGGCCGGCCTCCTGACCTGTTCGGTCGCGGTCGGTGCCTTCCGCCTGGCCGGCCTCCTGAACTGTTTTCCGGGCTCTTGGACCATCAGCCCCCGGGCTGCCCCCCTGAACTGCCCGGGATTGGACTATCGTGCTGTCAGCCTCCGGGCTGGCCCCCCTGAACTTTTTTGAGACTATTGCCTGGGCCTCTGCGCCTTTCGTGAGCTCTTTTGTTTGTTTGCTTTTGGACTTTGCCTGGGCCTTGGTGCTGTTGTTTTGGACTTTGTTTCTGTGTTTTGTTCTGTTGCTTTCCAGGCTCCAGTGTTTGCACTTTTTTTTTGTTTTCTTGTTTCTGGCTCCTTGTTTTGTTTCGAGCCCTCCATCCTGTTTCCCCTGCCGCCCACCCTGGTTGGGTTGTTTTTGTTTTTTTTTATTTTGATGTTTTGGTTTGGGCTGTCTGGAAGCCAGCCCTTAAGGGGGGGGGGGGGGGGGGGTACTGTTAGGATGCCTGGGTCGTCGACCCAGGGTTTTTGAGTTTATGATATTATTTATACTGTCTAGTTTTTGGTTTCTTTGAGTTCTGTCTTATGGTTTAGGTCTCTGTCTTCTTTAGTTGCTCTGTCTCCCCTATCACCTGCATCCCCTTGTCTAGTTCGCGTCTATGTGTATCTTAAGTTCCTATATCCCCGTGTTCAGTCAGTGTTTGTGTCTGCCCTGTTCCCACGTCTCTGTTCCCTTTGTAGTGCCTGCTTATGAGCCTGTGTCTCTGTTCAGTCTGTGTTATGCGTATCCTGTTTTACTTTGAAGGTCTCTGTCTTATCTCAGTGTGTTCAGTTTACGCTTCTTTGGTCTCGTCAGTTCTGATTTGTCCCAGCTGTGTTTCCCTCCTGTTACCCATTCCCTGATTGCTCCCTCTGTGTATTTAAGCCCTGTGTTTCTTAGTGTCTGTGTCGCGATCTACCGTTTATTTTGCTGTGTGTTTTGCCTGTCCACCGGTGTTAGTTTATTTTTGACATTTTCCAGTTATGTCATGTTTGCGTTCAGCATTAAAGCTGTTTTTGTTTAAGTTCTGTCTCCGGAGTCTGCACCTTGGGTCCTATTCCTGTCTGCACACAGCCTCACCTAACAGATCAGTGTCACTGAGAGAACTGTAACCGCTCACTACTCACATTTTAATTTGGTTTATGCCCAATTTTGCAGCTTTTGATATAACAGGCTCTTCTTACCTTTATTTTGAAGGCCTTCTGTGAGGGTGAATCAGTTTCCTCTAGTTCTGGCGTCTGACAGTGAATCCGTCAGAAGCCTCTCTAATCCTCCTTTTGTCCTTTCCAACTGAAAAATCACGTTGGGTCACCAATTTGTTGTGTTCAGATTTTTTCAGAAGGAATTCAGGAGAAAAAGATTTAAAAAGATTTCCTGCAGCAGCTGAAATGACAAGTTTACAGCGCGAATGGTTGTTTGTCGCCATGTAACAGTGAACCTGTTACATGGAGGTGAACTCCAGCACCAGTTTACATCCAGTCACACCATCAGTGATAGGTTTGTAGCTTGAACCTATTCGCTGGAACGTTGAAGACAATATAATTACACAGCAAGCAAGACATGAAGTAGGCAAAGTTCTTCTTGTTACTCATGCATGAGGGAGACCTGGCCTGGAGTCAAGTGTCGTTCCACCACTTGACCTCCGTCAGACTCTCAGCCAGGTTCCCCATAGCACTCCTTTTATTGTGGTTACATGAATATGCATAGGGTCATTAACATATACTGTAACATCTTACATAGGTATTCATGTGAACAAAGAATACTGTGTGTGTGTGTGTGTGTGTGTGTGTGTGTGTGTGTGTGTGTGTGTGTGTGTGTGTGTGTGTGTGTGTGAGGTCAAGATGTGACCCTGTGAAGACTCCCCAAAGCTGGTGCCAGGAGTCTAGCGGGTCCATCTGAACAAAAGGCTCTTATACTTAAAGAGATATACGTGTGTTTGCTATACCATATATCAACAAAGAGAAGATAGGACCTCTCTTATGCTCCTAGGATGTGGGTGTGCATTCCACTCTAGAATGCACACCAAGCCTTTGTAGCCTGCTAAAGATCACACAGCCTATCACTACACAATTGATTATACACCTCTAAGCATATATGGTTAAATATTTCTAAGCATAAATGACAATCAACAATACAAAACCTAACATTCCCCCCTTTTTGACCATTATGCTAGAAAAGTTCCCAGTTATGATCACCTCATGTCTGACAGTGTCAATGCAAACATTTTTATACACAGCATATGTCAATCACCCTAAATTACTGTAAAAGCACACAGTTTAACAAATGTATTAGCAGTTATCCCATTCCTCATTGAGCTCATCCAATGGCAAACTGCATCCTACGAGCAAACAAATAAATTGTTAATTTAATAGTTAAAATAAGAAAGTAACATTTTCAAAAACATCTTAGCTTGGTGGTGCTTCCTCCGGGTGTGCAAATCACATGTCTCTCTGCAGAGTGGTTTAAGTTCTGCAGGGCGTCATAGATGTCTCTTCCAGTTGTTTCCATCATTGTCCATAGGACCAGAGTCCAAATGTATGTAGAATAGACATTAAAACATACCAGTTGGTTTTGTTGTTTGTCAACATGGGTCTCAGCTATCTCCAAAGCTGCAGACCTCTCAGCACTCTAGTTTTATGGCCTCTATCAACCCCCATCACCTCACTTCAGGCCTTCGTCTTGTGAGGGGGATACTTATGACTCCTCCATTGTCCATGCTCTGCAGAAAAACCCCTCTGTGAAAAGGGTGCTGGGTTCAGTTATCTTACTGCTGTTATGATCCCAGCAGCCTTCAGAGTGTCATCGTATGCACAGTATAGTGGCACAGCATTAGGTGATGTTCATAGGAAACTGCTGTCATCACCACCATAGCTTCTGGTTCCTGTGCTTTCACAGAATCATGATGCCATCCTTAGACTCCCTCTGCGTTGTCGATGGAGCTTGGCACGCTCCCTCATCCTTCAGGTGTCCGTCCGTTGTCCACAATCTCCTCTGTTGGCCTCTGGAAATCCCCTTTGGCCCAGCTCTCATTCCAACGCAGTTTCGTGGTCCTTGCTGTGGCTCCAAAGTCTGGTCTCATGATGGGCCCCAAACAGCTCGACCTTTGACCTCAACCACTGCCTGGGCTGTCAGCTATGCCTGGAATGGTTCTTGTTTCTCACTGGGTCTCTGAAGATTTCTCAGGAGATCCCTTTCAGCAGACTGCTGCACCTGTATTTCCTTGCTAGGAAGAAAAACTTCTATTTGGAGAGCATGTCAACAATCATCAAACCACATTCTTTAGTTCAGTGAACTTCACTTATAGGCCATCAAAGCCTCATCTGAACATGGATGCACCACTTGAATAGGTTTAATACCTGTAAATAAACTGTTAATCACACAAATCACTGCAACAATAATAGAAAACATTGTTTAATGTTAATCCTGGACCCCGCCTCTTGACGCATGGACACTCCCATGAGTCAACTCATCAAACCTGGATTCCTGTCTTAAAGAAAAAGGTTAGCCAGATCATGTCCCAGGCAACATCAGGGCATCTCCGCTGGAGTAGCTCCGTAACCCTGCAATAAAAGATGTTAGCGTGTTTTGCATATTAAGTTTGCTTAACACCTGGCTCTGCCAGGAGCCTGCATACACACCATCATGGCCTGGAAAGCAAAATCTGGAAGTGAAATCAAACTTCACACTTGTAAACAATTGTATCATAAGAGCAATAAGCATTCAACATCAGCAAGACAAGTGTCATGTGCAGGTTTTCTCAAATCAGCAAACTACAACTATCACCATAAACACTGCATCTCTCATTTGTTTTTCTCATGTCACTTGTTCGCTTCTGCTGAATCATTTACATGTACTCTTAGAAAAACAAACATTAGCAATACACATTGACCGTGGTCAGACAGTGGTCAGACGCAGGTCGACAGGTTCCAGAGGTGCCATAAAAACACCATAAAATCAACCATCCATAGCTGTGGAAAGAAGTGACACTAGTTTTCAACACAGGAAATGTCTCACATGTTATTCACATTATCAAAGTAACCTTCACATTTTCCCAAAAACACAGTGTAACAGCATCACCACTCATAACCTGTAAACACAGTTTTCTTCACACATAAACCCAGAAATCCTGTAGTAGGAAAAAACATCAACCAGTTGTCCTGGTATAAATTGCATCATCAATTCACATGAAGAACTGTAATGCTGTAGAAAAGAAATGCAAATGTTTGTGCTGCGCAGGTGTGTACACACTTTCTCACAGTGATCTCTATGAGCAACACAAGGTAGTGAATAACACCCCTGGTAGATGCACAGACACAGAAAGTGGCATTTAAAAGGTTAAATCATCACCGGGGTAGCGGTCATGTCCGGTTGGGGGCTTTTTTCTGACTATTTCCTCGTGGCTGCGTGCAGCGGGGCTAGGGGAGGGTCTGTGATGATGGACGTGGGTTACTGACCTGGTAGCCTGTCTGCCCCTGGGTGGGTCCGGGATGGGCGTGAGGGTCTGGGGGCGCTCCATCTCTGGGCCGGGGCCCTGGCTGGGCCACTGGGCCTTGAGTCCTGGTTTGTGTGTTGCCGGGGTTGTGGGCGGGTGGGTGCATGGGGGCCCATCCCTGGCGCAGGGTGCCGCCGGTGTGTCGAGCCGCCTGTGGGGCTCTTCAACCGGTGGGGGAGATTGTCACACCTTGCAGGAGCTTTCCTCCCCTCAGGAACTCTCTGCAGGAGGGGGAGATACAGGAGAGGTGGAGGAAGATCTCAGCCTGGGCCTTGGAGTAGGGGTATGTCACCAGGGTGCAGAGGAGGCTACCCCCCCCCCCCCCCTGTCCCCTTCTGGCTGCCTCTGCCTCAATTTTATCCCACAACTTAGACACTCACATTACTCACACCCTCATTACACATACATATAGGATCTTGGGGGTGGGCACAATACACGGAGTCCAAGTTACCATCAGGGTGTACACCTCACCCCTGGCATCGTTGCCCACCTCTCAACTTTAAATACACGTAGACATTGAGGGCTAACAGGAGGGACTATGCGCTTACCTGCTGCTCTCTGGCAGGTAGCTCCATGCCCTCCTGGGTTTTAATTGCACCTTAGAACACACGTGCATCAACACTACTATGAGCGGGTGGAGGGAGGTTTGGAGTCTTCTCTCACCCCCGTTCTCTGTGGCCTGCTGGAGCGGGGGGGCTAGGAGGAGTTGGCCGTCCGGCTGCGGTCTGGGGTGTGGGGCCTCCCTGCTGCTGCGGAGTCGGGGCGGTCTGCCTCTCCCCACCGCAGGGAAAAGGGTAACACCACCTGGGTCTGGGTGCGGTTCCCCCCTCCAGGGGCAAGGGTACCTAGACCCGGTTTGTAGAGTACGCTTAGGGAGTGTGATCGTGTATACAGCGTCTTTTTATGTCTGTCTCCACGTCGGTTGAGTGTGAAGTGCACATGAGAGCATGAGGGTGGGAATGGATGTTTGTGTCTGTGTGTGCCTGTATGTTTGTGTCTATATGTCAGGTTGGGTATCAGACGCCACCTCTCTGGGGACATCTCGGGCCTTCCAAGGTTTGGAGGCCTATCTCGACCCACCACCACTTCCCCTGCCGGTGGCGGACTCCCTCAGGTGTCGGTGCGTTGGTGGTTCCTTGTATCTAAGGGTGGGCATCCGGGTACACACCGGCTCACTCCTTGGCGGCCGCTTATTGGGGCTCGCTCGGGCCATTTTGGAGGTGGGGTGCCCCCGGCCTCTCGGCCTGGGGCTCGGTCACTCAGGCACAGCTGGCTGCCGGCGGAGCTCACGGGCGCGTCACTGCAACTCCCCCTGGCTTCTGCTCTGCGGCTGCTGAATGAGCCCTCATCTGGGACTCTCCTTAGCTCTTACTGGGACAGTGGCGCAGCTGCCCCTCTGTGGGTCTTCCTTGGTCTCTTGTGTTCTGGGGGCCTCTGGATGTCTGGAGTTTTGATCTCCTCCATACCTGCTTGATACCATAAAGGACAGGGCTGTGGCTCCCCACACTCCCTAGCAGATCATTACATGGAGAAACCTTTGGAATGCAAGCATGCTGATCCACACAGGTATGCACACAGGTGTTGTTACGAGTTCAAAATTGGGGATGGAAACAAGAGAAAAAACCACAATAACAACACTGGTCCGGCCGGGTTGAGTCAAACGATGATTTTAATGATCACACGCGTGGGAGATGGACACTGATGCAGACAGCCTCAAAATCTCAAAATGGTGGAGCATTGCTCAAACTCTTATAGCCTCTGGTGCCTCCACCTTATCATAAAAAGCCTAAACATCCACATGCTCTCTCTCACACAGCGCCTAAGCTACGACCTTGGCTCCCTGTTTATCTGCTCCTGCTGAGATGGGGCAGAAGACTCCAGCACACTCTGTTCTCTTCTAATCAGACAAATAAGACAATAACCTTCTGCGAACAGTATTTCTTATAACTCAGCAGTAAAATGCATCATAAAACAATATCATTCATTCACAACAAGTCAGCAGTTTAATGTAATGCAAATCAGTTTAACTAATGCAATAGTTATCAGCTTCTTCTAATTCAGGAGAATAATGCAAACTAAAACTACATAATAATTCACAATCTTTAATTAGGGGTATAACATGGCATAAAATAACACTCCAATCCCACAATTCCCCCTGATGAGGTCATTAAAATAATGACCTCACAAACACCCTTCAATTCAGTGTGGCCGGGTTCATCTCTTCTCACTCCTGAGTTCCTTTGTCCCCCTGAGGGGCGAACCATATGTGGGATGACCTCTGTGTTTGCGCAGTTCAGATGCAAGAAAAACTATTATTCCAACAATAGCGAGTACAGATGACACTCCCCAGGTCTCCCACAGCTTTCAGCCTTTATTTTATTGCTGCAGCTACCAGTGTCGTCCAGTTGGGTGATCCTCTGCTCTTCATTCTTCAACCTTAGGGGTTAGACAACCCTTCAGTCGTGGCACAGATCAGGGGATTATTCTGCCCCGATTTCAAACAACGATCTGTGTATTCTCCAGAAAAGGAACAGGAAGGTGTCCCCTTTTTGCCCAAAAGCCTCTCGAACTTCGTTGGTCTGGTGTTCCCGGATTTCCGCCAACCCCTTCATGGTTATTGCTGTGTTTATGGGATCCATCCTTTTGTGGTGACTAGCTGGAGCCCAAACGCCATGACCCTTGGACCCAGTTGATGTCTCGGCAGTCACTGTGTCTGTCTCTGCTACGGAGGATCCTCGCATCTCTGTGACCTCGTCTGGTGTCTGTTCCTTTCTCTGTAAGAGACAGAAAACCAAAACACCTCTCTTCCTAACCCTAATAATCTAATGTTGTTATCTACTGACCTTCTAGTGATTCAGAATTGGTCTAAAACATTCAGAATGTCCCAGGGACTTATTCTAATCATATCTTATGTGTGTGTAAGCGTGTTTGCATTTAGCCCTCTGCACTCAAGGCATTTCCTACACTTTATCAGTCCGGACAGTCACGCCGAACGAAGCTTCTGACCTTCAAAAGGCCGAGTGCCAACTCATTATAAGCACATTTGCAAGGTGTGTCTGAAAATTATTGAAACCCCTCTTTTTTAACAAAAGACAAAGAAATTAACAAATCTTCTAAACGCTATTCAGTTCATTTCAATGAGTAATGATTAAACATGAAAGTGATAGTTTATGCTTTTTCACTGATTCTCTAAAAGGTCCATCTTCTCGGACCGCTATTAGCTTAAGCTTTACCATTCCTAAGGTATTAAAGACACAAATGAAGTTATAAAATGTTCAAATAATCCTTGTTTGATGTTAAAGCTCAACTTTCCCCCCCTTTTTTGACACATTCCAATGTGTCAAATCAACGGAGCTAGAACGTTAAAAAAAAAATTAGGCAGCTACAAAGTTTCCCAGACTCTTAAGGTGATCCGCGTGTAACGTTCTGACTCAGGTATTTAATATTTTAATAAATGTCGTTTAATTAACTGCCACTATTTAAACTAACCTTAAAGACATAATTGAAGAAAAGATCACAAAGAATAACATGATATCAGTGTTTTGTAAGCGCGTGCGGCCTTCTATGCTCGAAGCCTTTTCCCTCAATAGATCAGTCAGACATTCGCGCTGACTGTAGCTTTTAACCCTTATTAACTTGAGCACAACTCCACAATGAGCAACAAGTTGCAATATGTATAAAAATGATCATGGTTACACCTGCAATAAAAATTATATCATTATCCTAACACCTGTAAATAGAAGATTCATCAGAGGTTATAACAATCACAGGAACACAGATGTTAGTATAAGGTCAAAAGCTTCAATAAATGATCATCGATGCAATGTTTGTTGCATGATTCTCATACAATAATAATGCTGACATTGAAAATAACAGTAAAACACCCCCTTTTGTCCCGTTTCACTTGACACCTAAACGTTTATAAATGCCTCTTTTATTCTTAATTTTATTTCCCCCTTTTTCTCCCCTTACTGACCACAGCAGGGGGATCTTAGTTTTAAATCAGCCATGAATCCAGCTCACCTGATTCATCAGTGAGCTCCACCATCACTGGCGTCTGACAGGGTGGCGCTGCATATTCTTCCTTTAATGTCACTATTTTTCAACCTGTTAATTAGAGTGTTTAAACCTGAAGTCGACTACGTCCACAACAAGTCAATACAGCTGTAAATGTGGCCAATTATCAATCTATTACCAATCAATAACAACAGATAACTTCTATTTTATACATGCTTTTAATCAACCACTCACCCAGAGGATCTCCAATCCCAGGAAGTTCCTTCTCCTCCTTTAATGAGTCTGTCCTCCTTTCATGCCCTGGTAACTGGTCCATCCAGAGCCATATGATCTCAAACATACATACAACAAGCCAAACCACACCTTGGTCACACCAACCCTCCTCCGCCCCGAAGATGTCCAATGCCATCCTAGTATGGACTGTCAAAAGTGGCTTTAACGCTGACTGTCCTGACAATCCATCTCATACTTTTCCTGGTCAGATTTGCCAATCTCTGCACCAGGGTTTTAAACGTTTTGCCATTTTCATTAGGTTTTATTTTTTTATTTAGTTTCGACTCCAGATTTTCAATTTTTTGCCAGTTGTAATTAGTTTTTACCAATTCTTTGCTAGTTTAGTCTAGTTTTTATTTTCTGAAAATCCTTAGTTTCAATTTAGTTCTATTTGTGTTTTGCAAAAGTTAAGTGTAACAAAATCTCAGTTCCATCATATCAGTCATGCTCTTCTAATTATCCTTGGGTGTTGAGACTAATAACTATTAACTCTTGCCGCACCGAGTGTTCCTAATTTTGGTTGAAGTCAATTGATAACCTTTTCCATGCGATTGTTTCACACCTTTATTTAGATGTCCCAGTCCTGTTATCTCGGGATACATCACGCTGCCTTATCTGGGGATAGCTATTTTCTTGGGATGCGAGTTAAGTGGGTGAGCTCTTCAACGAGGGGGAGCGTGCTCCCCCTGATGAGGTCTTCTAGGTAAGCTAGGTTAACCTTCTTGTGTGAGCTTTTCAAGTGCACTTTTAAGGTTTGTGGGATTTTTTGTTTTATAAATGTCCCTCAAGACCCCCTGATGACCCAGTAATTCATTTTTGCGCACTGTAGTACACATTTAGTTTTTTGGTTGTAGCTCGCATACTCTACTTGCCACTCCTCTAAGTCCTGATGTTTCTTAGAGAGGACAACAGTACCTTTAAAATTATGTCACATGTGTGGGGGTGTGGCCTTGCCAATTGTTTTTCCCACCTTTTCAAAATGGCTGGCGTGCCCACAAGCACATTTTATGGAAGAGAGAAAGGTAAGCTTGATATTTACATTTAAAATGTTTTGTTAAACTCAGATTTTTATTTTATTCAAAAAATAAACATCTGGTAAATAATTTCAGGGGTCTTTAAGAATTAGGCTCATTTACTTTCACAGGGAACATGACTAATTTATTAATGTGTGCTCTACACATTGGGACTTTATATTTATATTTATTTCACTTTTTCCTAATACCCAACTTTTGACAAAGGCGGAGAGAATTCTTAACACAATTATTAAGGGAGATTCAAACATAGATTTTTCAAAATATGAGAGGGTCAGGACCCACTAAAAGCCACAGAGAAGATTATCGAGATGCAGTGGCAGATGTAATAGAGAAAGACACAGGGCCACCTGAAATCTGTCGTCCTATCTGGTGCAAAACCAACATGTAGTAGAATCTGGAATTTTGATTTTGAGTTAAAAATAAAATATGGGTAAAATGCAGAAATCTTTTCCAGTAAAGTAAAAAAAATAAGTGTCGCAATTATAGTTGAATCCATAACACCTAATTGTTTCTACGAGATCACGTCGTTGCTGAGAGTTATCAGTGATCTCAATGTGTGAAAAGAACTCACAGTATCTGGGGTTTAAGCTCCTCTTGGCTGAGAAACCTGGGACAAACATGTGAACAAGACCTGAATAATACCAGTAATGAAGACTTCTCTCCAAAGATCAATAAAAGGAAGCCCCAATCTGATGAGAGTCTAGCAAAATATGGTTCACTCCACTTGCCTGAAATGGTTAGCAGTCCAAGGCATTTCAGTTGTAGAATGATTGGGTACAACAATGAAACAGATGTGAGATGAGGGAAGTGCCAAATGTTCCTTTGTGTCTCCAGATAAAATCAGTACTTCCTCAGATATCCTAAATAAATTGACTTTTGTGAAATAGAAAGTTCAGTGCCATCACTTATTCCTAAACCAATAGTTTACAGCTAGTGAAGTGTCAGTGACTTCTTGGTTGGTCCCTGATCTTCATCTTATGAGATTGTTATTTTAATAACACTTGATTCATTTAAAAGAAAAAAGAAAAAAAAAAGAAAAAAAAAAAAACGAAAATATTTTCTCCCTGTTTTTTCTTATTCTCTGGGTCTCAGGAGGACATTACGTCCCTCTCCACTACAAGACTCTTGTTATGTCTACAAAACAGTCATATTAAAATCATCCTCAATTCTATTCTGGCGCTGTCTCCCGACTTTTCCTGACCTGATTCTGCGCGTGAACGGAGCAGCAACACAGACGACTCGACTAACGTACTACCTTAATTTCACTATAGCAGGGCACGCACACATCAATGCAACCAAACACATTTTGCTATAAATCCAGTTAATTTTAGTTAGTTTTGTGAACATTCAGTACAGTTTTAGTTAGTATTTCTTTTTTTTTTTGATTTTATTACCGTTAACGCAAATTCTTTCCACTTCTACTTTTCGTTATTTCATTTGTTGTCTTTAATAATAATAATCTCCTCTGCACCCTTGAATAAACACCATTAACATAATCAACCTTTTGCTGCTTGTTATTTCACCATCTTATTGAATCAAATACTTCATGCTTATGTGGTTTACGACATTATATTTATCTAAATCTCCACTTTGTGTCTAAATGTTTGAAGAATTTTTGAGGGTCAAATTTTGAGAATTTGACCATAGTGAAAGTTATGGCATTATCACCCCCTTTGGGGATTACCTTTTTCCAGTTTTGATGATATTCCTCCCCGTTCTTTATTTTTTTTTTTTTGCAAGTACCCCTCTTCGGTGGCGAGAAACTGTTGGTGTGATCAAGCGGGTGCTGTAAAAACAAAAGCTCAGGACAGAACAGTCACCAGTCATGTACTTCATTCAAAATTAACAAATATCAAGCTTCATATTGATCCTCTGAGTGTAATGGTACATTTTAATTTGCACTTCTAAAAACAATATTTTCTTTATTTTACTCTTGTTCTTTTGCAGCACCACCCCTCAGCACATGCCCCTGTTATTTTATCTTACTTTTAAATTGTTGACTACTTCAAGAGAGCGCCCAAAAGACGGGGACCAGTGTTTATCATTACATATCTCCATTTTGAGTGTGGCTGTCTATCATTCCCCTCTTATTCATAGACCTCGGTGGAGGGTTTTTTGTTTGTTTGTTTTTTTTTTTCTAAAATTAATTGACTCTCTATAGTGACCCACTATGGTTAATAATAACATGCTCAGTCATGAGTGGGATCAAACCTTTTCTTCACTTTAGCATTTAATATTCCCAACAATATAATGTAATACCTTAATTAAAACACAGCTACTAAAACACAATTTCCTTAATGCAAACATCAGTAGCTCAAAATTAGCAACCAAAGGGTTCAGTCTGCAGTTCACACTGCTGTGAAGCTACAGCTCTTTAGTCTCTGTCATTCTTCTGTTCTTGCAGACAAAACAAAGCAAAACAAAACATCCACCCTTCTTTTACAGGCTGGGTGAATTGTCTGTGGACATTCAATAATCCTAAAGTCAGCACCGTTTTTGTCTCAGTATCAAGTCAGTTAAACTTTTAGTCGTCAGTCCATGACTTTTAGTCGTCAGTCATATGCATACATCCACACACATTCATACCAAAAGTTGCTGATAATGGAGTCTCACGCGCAGCCTATTCGAGGCTCCATCACCAGCAAGATGACGTCATCATTTTAAAGGAAACAGCTCCTTGTTTGTTTTTCCTTCTTTGGACTGGATTGACTCGCTGCAATCCTTTTAGGCTTCAGGATCAGTGTCCCATATAAGTCAATTTTCTCCCAAGCTCATTATAATCATGGAGAAAAAATACTTTGCGACTGTTTTCAATAAGAATATTTTATAGCGCTTTAAAGTTCAATCTCTCAGGCCTGGATTAAAGAGCTGATTTGTTAAATCAGGAACTCACAAAATACCAAAATATCACCACCGGTGGATCACACCTCTCAGATGTTCTTATCTCAGTGCACTGTAACAAAAGCAAACACAGACGTAACCAATTAAACACTCATATAATAACAGATACTGGGGCCCATTGCAAACATGTCCAAAGTTCAAACCATCTTTCTCTCTCTTAGAGAAAGAAAACAATCCAAACCTCACTGATAGAATCAACCTAGTGTCAAACAAAACCCAAAGATCAACCAAAACTCCTTTTTGCACCAACAAAACATGTTGGATTTACTTGACTCAATAGTGGACACTAGTTACACACCAACTCTTTACTTTGGCAAAAACGTAAACAACTAAGTTGAATCAACACAACCTTTTCATAATCTCTTCGAAATAAAACTCACACCATTCATTCATCATTTTCGCTCTGTACCACTGCTCCTTGTTAGACTGTGTGAAGCACAGTAAACAATTCAGTGGAGGCTTTGAGCCATAAACAGACATCACGCACAGACATTGTTTTCATTATCAAAGTGCTTCAGACCATGTCCTCTAAATCTACACAAATGCCCTCTGCGTGGCATGAAATACATTTAAGCAATAAATAATCAATCAGTTCTTGCTGTTGTAACCAACTCCGTATTTGGATGTTTGTGTGCAGCATTTGTTAGTAAAGCATTCTTCATTGCATCAGCGTGTGTGTGTGTGGATCACTTCTCAGTTCATTGAATCAACATTTTAATTTGTGTGTGTGTGTGTGTCATTTCTCACTCAATCAACGAGTGCATATGTTCGTATGTGTTTCTCTTCATTCTGAGTCAATGCATGTAGATGTGTGTGTTTGTGTGGGTGTTTGTGTTCATCACTTTCCTGTTCTGGTGTTCTGGATAAACCACGGCCTGAAGCGTGCCCCGGGGTCCTGCCCTCCTCCTTTTCAGTCCGTTTGCATCTGTTGGTGCTGCTGCTCAAAGTTCTGTCCATACTGGTTCTGGCCCCAATTGAGGCAGTGCTTTTCTCCAGTGTCCTGCATCTTCTCCTTATTCCACTCCTCCTTAGCTTGACCCTTTTGCTTCTGTAGCTCCTTCAGGGTTTTGATACGCAGCTCAATCGTCTGGATGTCAGTGTCAAGCTCCAGTCTACGCTGCTGCTCCAGCTCTTCCTCTGTTTCTCCCAGCCAAGTCAAGATTTTATTCAGGTCAAAGTTCAGCTGTTGTCACTGCTGCTCGTTCTGCTTTGTTCTCATCTCCTTGCTGAGGTCCTGAGCCTGATTTCAAGTCGTGTGTCTGGGACTCCAAGTCTGATGGGTTCGATAATCAGCCAGCTCCTCCTGAGCCATGCTCAGTTTTCTGCTCTGATGCCTTGAGCTCTTACTGAGGGGCAGAAACCTCACAATCTTTTCCGTCCACTTCAGATTGAAGTCCATTGATGTTTTCCTTGTTTTGCTCCACGTCCTTTTGCGGCTCTGCTGTTCGGCTCTTCTCAGAGGTCAGCTCCTGGCCGAGCCCCGACACCTGTGCCTTCAGCTTATTTTCTCCTGGTGTTTTGTCCATTCTGAGGTGCCTCCTGACCTCAGTTACTCCTCCTGTTTCTGGCACGCCCTTTTTGCTGTCCGATGGTCATTGTTGGTCCGTCACTGTCCTGCACAGTTTTAATGCAGAGTGGTTAAGGTCAGCATTGTTTTGCTCGGCCTCACTTTTCATCTGGGCTTAATAGGCGTCTCGTCACTGCTCTGTCAGCTGAAGCTGTCTTTTTCCATATGGCAAGAATGTAAAGAGTGTGTGAGAGGGGTGTGTCCGATCAGGCACAACGCTGGTGGCTTTGCGAGTGCCTCATTTTCCAAATCCAGATGTTTATTTGTCACGTACACAGCAACAGAGAGAACAGTCTGTTGTTGGGATGGCTGAGGTCCTTCACGATCTTCCTGGTCTTGGTCCAGCACCGCCTGCTGTAGATTGCGTGCAGGTCAGGGTGCTCGGAGCGGATGGTGCGCTCAGCTGATTGCACAACCCTCTGTAGAGCTTGTCCGTCCGGCATGGTGCTGTTCCCGAACCAGACAGTGATATAGCTGCTCAGGATGCTCTCAATAATTCCTTTATATAAGGTGGTGGGAGCCGGGCCTTTCTCAGTCTTCTCAGAAAGAAAAGACGCTGACGGAAATCTCCCCGTGTAGTGAAACGGGCCTTGGATTTAGCTCTCTCCGTCTCTGCTGCATGAGATCGTTTTCCTGCAGCACTGTTGACAGTTTCAAGTTGTTGTGGGTCCAGCTGCTTTAGCATTTGGTCAGGGTCACATCAAAGATGGTAGAGGAGAGAGCAAAGATGGTAGAGGGGGGAGCAGGAGTCCAGGGTCAGCTTCGGCTTCCCGGGCCGACAAAGCAGCCTGTAACCAAGCATAAAGAGAAAAAACAAAACAAAGACAAACAAAAACAAACGAACAGGAAAATGATGTTGTGTTGGCTGTGTTATTCAGAGGGGGAGAAACAACGGGACCAGGCCCTGTGTCAGCCTTCTCTCCCCCTTTTTTTGTTTTTTCTCTCCATATAATCCACTCATGACCCACTAAGCTGACAGGACAACACAGGTACATGTTAAAATTCTTAAGATCATGTTTAAAAGCACAAAAATTGGAATTTTCTTTCATTTAGTAATCACTTGTATTAATCAATCAGCAGAAAACATGTCACAATTTGACTTTTATTAACCACTAAATTTGTCGTGTTATCACTGGTTGTGATTTTTTTTTTTTTTTTTTTTTTTTTGAAGTTAAGTTGTTGTCCTGTAACCCAGAGGGTTTATTTGTTAGTAGTGGATAAACTTTATTATTTAACGGCGGATGTATGTTAAGTTTCACTGTTTTACTTGCTGGAAAATCTTCACGTGTTCATGGGTGTAAGCTGTTTCTTCATTGCGTGTATGTGCGTTTGTAAATGGGCTAATTTAACGTTTTTTTCTCAAACGAGGCATTTCTCTAACATGTGCCTCTCTCTCACATTACTCTGCTTGTGTGTGTTTTTGTTTCACCTTTTGTTGTGATGCTCCGGACGCCTTCCCAACCTCCACAAGTCTGTTGGCCGCAATTTTTATGTGTTAAAACTTCTCTTAATTTCTCCTTTAATTCTCTGCTAGCTGCTGTCTTTTTCACAGCTGCTGATTCTTGCTGAGTTTGGTTTCCATTACTATAATTTTGCTTCGGCCGCCGTGCTTGTGGGGGCAGTTGGTCCAGCCCCATAGCCACCTGTATCAACACACTGAGAGATTTATTTAATATCATTTTCATCACTGTTAAATAGACTAGCAGGCAAGACGCCCACCTTTGCACTGCAGACTACATGCCAGTCTCCCAACACACTCCTCTCTGAGTTTCAGCTTTAAAACCCAACATCATTCACACCCTAGTCATTCAACACCTTATTTGTAGTATCATAATCAGCAAAATCAGCGTTTTACTTACAGGCATGTATCATTGTTTGCAAATCAAAATTATAAAACTCAAAAACACGCTAAACAGCAACAAAAGTCCTCTGTGCGCGTCACCGCTCATTTGCATGTTCACACACCGTCTAAAAATAGCTCGCAGCGCTGCAGCTGCACGTCACACAGAGTCTCACGCCAAGCTCAGGCAAAACTTTATTACTTTATATTACAAAGACGTCTTATATTTACAACCACTGACAAGCCTGACAGATTCAGCACCTAACAAATTTCGACAAATTTAAAATAACGGGTCTCACCG
This sequence comes from Maylandia zebra, assembly GCF_041146795.1. NCBI lineage: Eukaryota > Metazoa > Chordata > Actinopteri > Cichliformes > Cichlidae > Maylandia > Maylandia zebra. Next base: position 11,782,237 of record NC_135168.1, on the reverse strand, counting down.
AAGAAAGTCCAACTTTTTTGTAGTCAATCAAACAGTATCTGTTACTTCTGGGAACAGTTTCTGACCTAACTTCTAAAGAGCGCCTATACAATTTCGACAAATTTAAAATAACGGGTCTCACCGAAGAAAGTCTCACTTTTTTGTAATCAATCAAACAGTATCTGTTACTTCTGGGAACAGTTTCTGACCTAACTTCTAAAATCCCTAACTCAATTTAACTTTGTCCAAACAAGCACATGACACCGTTTTAAACGATGAGGAGACTCGGTAACTCCTAGCTTATTCTCGAGATGCCCTGTACCCCACAGCTAAGCCAAACTGAACTATCCCTGTTCGCCGACAGGTCAAAGCCGCGCGTCCACGACCAGGAGGGAGCGTAACCTCCGGGCTATGCGCTTCTTAGCAACTTCTGGTGCCATCCTATAATAATTTTCACCTAACCGATTTTGACAAATTTTACCATAACGGGTCTCACCGAAGAAAGATAACTTTTTTACGACCAATTAAACAGTCTCTGTTACTTCTGGGAACAGTTTCTGACCTAATTTCTATAATAACACATAGCCAATTCCCTACCAAACTACCTGAGCCTTTAACTCAATATCCAGGGACTCAAACCCAACATTATTACGTTCATATTTCTTCAACTTCATTAAATACTCTTAAGCAACTTTAACTGCATAACACACGGATCCTCATCAAAATCAAAACAGACCCTCTACCAGTAATTTCAGTGAGTAGACTTTAATTTAGTCATATCCAATTTGGCACACTTTGGAAATAATTCAACAGGTAGTGCCTTACCTTTAGATAAGCCGGCTTTTGTCCACTCACATCAGACCACTGGCTCGTGCCTGTCCGTTCGACAACCTCGGACCGTCCAAACTTTTAAATTCCACCCCAATACCACAGGACGAGCCCCCAAGCTGTTACGAGTTCAAAATTGGGGATGGAAACAAGAGAAAAAACCACAATAACAACACTGGTCCGGCCGGGTTGAGTCAAACGATGATTTTAATGATCACACGCGTGGGAGATGGACACTGATGCAGACAGCCTCAAAATCTCAAAATGGTGGAGCATTGCTCAAACTCTTATAGCCTCTGGTGCCTCCACCTTATCATAAAAAGCCTAAACATCCACATGCTCTCTCTCACACAGCGCCTAAGCTACGACCTTGGCTCCCTGTTTATCTGCTCCTGCTGAGATGGGGCAGAAGACTCCAGCACACTCTGTTCTCTTCTAATCAGACAAATAAGACAATAACCTTCTGCGAACAGTATTTCTTATAACTCAGCAGTATAATGCATCATAAAACAATATCATTCATTCACAACAAGTCAGCAGTTTAATGTAATGCAAATCAGTTTAACTAATGCAATAGTTATCAGCTTCTTCTAATTCAGGAGAATAATGCAAACTAAAACTACATAATAATTCACAATCTTTAATTAGGGGTATAACATGGCATAAAATAACACTCCAATCCCACAGTGTACAAATGGGTATTCACAGACGCGGACTACAGCTTTCTTGGCTGCTGCCTCAAAGCACACTGTGCGCTGTCTATCTTGCGTGCTGCACAATATTGTTTATTATTTAGTAACTATTGATATCTATGACTAGCTAGTTCATTGTGATGGTGCTTTTTTTTCTATTATTATGTTGCTCTTTGTTGTTTGCTGTCTCCTCTGTTTTTTTTTCTCCAAACAGGTGACCCAGGAGTTTTTTTTGTTGTTTGTTTTTTTTTCTCTCTTCCCCCCCTTCTCACCGTCTCTTCTCCCCTTTGGTTTTCTTTCTTTCTCTCCCCCTCTTTCTTTCATTCTTTCCCCCTGTCCTATCCCACAGTTATGTCTGTCCCGTTTGCAACTGAAAATAAAATAAATTCATAATTATAATAAAGGTCGACCAAATGGACCAATATGGCAAGGCCATGATGATCCACTTGGTAAAATAAATCCGCTTGGCATCTTTCTTGGCCTCAAGACAACAATTCTGATGGCTATAGATCCAAACGGGACAAAAAAAAAAAAAAAAAAAGGTTAAATCATCATGCAACCTCGAATGTTGCTGTCATCTTTCTGCTCCTGTAAAAGGAAACACACATAGATTCATCTGCACCTTTGTCAGGTGGGGGTTAATTTCGCACAGTCGTGTTACATCAGTAAAGTCTTGTCAGCTTTTACCAATCAGTTTTTTTTCCTTTCACTCATTCATTCATACATTCATTCATTCTTTCTTTGCTGATAGTGGAATCGATTGTCGCATTACGTTTCCACTCTCAGCAAAATGACGTCATTTGAAAAAGAAAAAGAAGAACTTTAGCTCGGATTACCTCGCTGAATCCTTTTTGGGCAGGAACTCTCATTTTCTAATTGTCCCAAATAAGTGGCTTTCTCCAGAGCCCATTTTAATGTGAAGAAACTCACTTGCAACAATTTTCTCGACGACGTGTCGTACAGCGCTTTCTGTTCTAATCGTGCCGATCTGCTCAAACGACAGAGATTATCAAACAAAACTGTCAGTGCACTGTGAAAGTATCAAAATAAAAAGGCCTCGTTAAGTCATGACACAAGCTCCTCTTCTCAGGAGGGTAAATCATACCATTAGCATGGTTTATCATACCAACATACTAATTGGCAGGCTCAACTTCACAACAAAAGAAAAATCATCAGCTAGATTCACTCCAAACCAACCATCAGTTGCACAACACTCAACATAATCCTAATATTTTATTAGCTATGAGTTTAATCCCCAGGTCTGTGCTCTTCACTCATTTAGGCCACAGATTTTATTCAGTTTTCCTTTTTCCCTTCATCATAAAACATGTGACATGTTGTCATGCACTTCACAAAAGACGTTTGTTCTTATGTATTCAGAGTTGTGTATCTAGGTACAGGATTCAATCGCACATCAAAACAGGAAACTCAGTGTTTTAGAGTCTCCAATCAACACACAACAAACTCCAACACATCTCATTCACTCGTGCTAGAATTCAGTCACCTTTCATTAATCTAAGAACGATCAACTAATTTGGATATCAGCTATTAACCCATTAAGATGACAGGACAACAGAAATCCATGTTCAAAATATTATCACAAAAATAGAATTTCCCTCATACAGTAAATTACTTGTGCTGCATCAATCAAGCAGCAAGCATCTCCCAATTTACTATATTAACAACTAAATTTATTGTCTGATCACTGGTTGGTCAAACCAGAATCTTTTTTCCCACAAAAGTTAAACTGTTGTCCTGCAACCTAGAGAGTTAATTGTCAGCATTGGATAAATTCAGTATTTGATAACAAGTGTCTGCTAAATTGACACTATTTTAACACTGATGAGAGATATAAGCTGATTTTCATTACATGTGTGTTTGTGTTATTAGGCAGGTTTAATTAATGTCTGTGGAGCTGCATCTCCAGCAGAGCATGTTCTTAAAGCTGCCTTTCCTACACACTTCTCTGCTAATATTTGATCATTTCTTAACTAATGTGCTATGAGTCCACTGGTCTTTGCATCACACGAGGTGACTTGGACAAGATGATAAACAGACTCACATGCTTACAGTTTTTGCCCGTTGCTTGAACACTATAAACCCATGCTTAGACTAAAGTAACACAACGTGAAGCTGTTGTTACCATACCTCAAACACATGTACCCCTACCTTAAACACAAGCGCTGCTTTGCACCCCAGTACCAATCATGCAACACACCTACTCCCTCATGCAACACACATGGTCCTGCATGCTACACTCTATTACTCTATAAGACACTTCGCTCACAAAATGAAATCTCAGGGTGCCATTCGGAAAACACATGTATCCAAAATACAAAACACATTGGGTAATTGCAACCACTCAAATACACACCTGAAGGCACCTACTTGCAAAACCGAACACCAATTAGCCAACTACAAAAAGCCCTCAGCATAGCCATTCCAAGAACTCTGCAAGCATGGATGGAAGGAGAGCAAGAGGATATTTACCCCGGTGCCTAGCGGGGGAGGACATTGCTTGCGATGTTGATGAGGTCCTGTGGCCAGACCCCAACAGACGGCGGGATCCATGAGCCCACTTATGCACAATTGTCATGGTTTCTTGTGTTTACAGTATAGTGTTTTTTCTATTGCAGTACTATTGTGTTGTTGTTGTTTTATTTGCTTTACCTGTATTCATGGTACTGCAATGTGCAGTATTGAGTAGGTCTATTTGCGTTTATGGTTGTTTGGAAATGTGTCCCCTGTAAATGTGCCTTCTGAATAAACAATGGGAATCAAGGACTGCAGTGTTTTATGTACAGCAGACTAGTGTGTTCCCCCTGATCTGTGAGTGTTTGCATATGGTGCAGGTATGTGTCATTTTGTCAACAGAGTTACATTTTGACAAAGGAATGGTAGGTTTTGACAGCAGAGTTTAGGTTTTGGGGGTAGAGTTCCAATTTGGCACAGATGTGCATGGTATATTTCCCAGTGTTGTGTCATGTGTACTTGTGTGTACAGTTTTGGCACAATGAGCGAAGTTTTGCAAAATGTGTTCAAGCAACGGGCAGAAACTGTAAGATGTTGTCTAATCTTCATGAGCTCTCTTGTGTTTGTATTAGTAGGGTTAATGCATGTTCTGCTTGTGTGTGTGATTTTGTATATGTTTCTTTTTGCAGTGTTTCAGACTCCTTCTCAATTTTCCAACTTAAGCAGTCAGTTTTCTTTTCCCCTGGTTTGCTAACCCAAATTTTGATTTCCCACATTAAATAATTCCTATGTGTTCTCACCACTCCTCTCACTCTGTTGTCCTTTCCCACTTCAACAGTCCAATAGCCGGCAGTTCTCCTTCAGCTTTGTCCTGTGTTCCACTGTCTCTCCTTGCCATTTTACTCCAAAGGCGGCAAATGTCAAACTACAACAGTCTCCTCAGTTCTCCTCAAACGTTCTTGTCACATGCACAGTGGAGTTGCAGCTTGTTGTAAACACAGTGCCATTCATCGGATCAGACAGGATGATGGGTTTGCTCTTCTTCTCTGATGCTGTTTGTCCACACTGCTGCTGCTTGCTCACAAAGCGGCGGAGAACTCACCTCTCTCTCCACAAAGCAGCGAGGAACCTCTTGCTCCACAAAGCACCGAGGAACTCACCTCTCGCTCCACAAAGCAGCAAGGAACACACCTCTCCCCACAAAGCAGCGAGGAACTCACTTATCGCTCCACAAAGTAGCGAACTTTTCAACGTCCCACAAAGCGGCGGAGACTGCACAACCACACGGTTATAGAGTCGGGCTCTTTAAACTTACTCGGCGTTGCTTAGCGTGTAATATCAGCCTCGGATCCCGCCGATCGTCATTCATCGAGGAGAAAAGACAGACAGTTAATCCACAGGAACTTCCTGGCTGACGTCAGTCTTTCAGTGTGTCTCTTCTCCCCTCGGTGAATGTCGATTCCATATATCAACAAAGAGAAGATAGGACCTCGCTTATGCTCCTAGGATGTGGGTGTGCATTCCACTCTAGAATGCACACCAAGCCTTTGTAGCCTGCTAAAGATCACACAGCCTATCACTACACAATTGATTATACACCTCTAAGCATATATGGTTAAATATTTCTAAGCATAAATGACAATCAACAATACAAAACCTAACAATCAGCTTTATTTTTTCATTTTAATAAAACTAGTCAACAGGAAGTAGAATAAATAGAAACCAATGATTTACTGACAGCATTCACATGTATGATTTAAATAAGTGCAGATTATATATGAAGTATAACTGCACACAGTAACTGTATTACAATAAAGACTTAACAGAGTCCTCCGGTGGAGTGTTTCAGTACTGTGTTAACTAGAATAGGGCTTTGGAGTTGACATCACGCCGCAATGTATTGTGAGAGCGCAGCGCCATTTTCCGGGTCCACAAATCAAAACAAACACACTGTGTTGGAACGACGATGTTAAGGTTCAAAAATTGAGGAGGGAGAGTACAAACCACCCTTGGTCCAGAAGCTCTTGGTCCAACAATGATTTTTAATGAATACACACGTGTGGGAAGACACTCTGTACGCCGACAGCAAGTAGTCTTCAACTTAATCAAAGCATGAACAGATATTTTATAGCATCAGGGTTTGATTTACTGACGCCCCTTCATGCATCACAGATACATTTTATACATAGATCAGATCAACACCACAATGACTTTTAACCCAGAAGATCATCTTCTATTTTCATGGCTGGTACTTTCCGTTCTTGTCTTAAAGTGAATTGTTCCTCTTTCTTGCCGAGACAACAAGGACGGTTCCTCTTTCACCGAGACATGACTAATCTTTCCTCTAAATAAATCTAACTCATGTATGTGTGTGTGTTGACCTCACATGCTCTTTGTGTCACCTCTTCACCTACTAACTGTCTGTGTCTCGTCCTCAAATGCTCTTTCTCAATTCACCTGTTGCACTTCTGTCCTTTCACCAGACCAGAGGCTCACTGAGACTATATGTATGTCTTCTACTAAATAAATGTTTTAACCAAGAACCTCTACTTAAAACCTTAATATAAAATGACCTGATATATAAGTGTTTTGTAAGCATGTATTGCAATTCCTTCTATGTTCTAGTTTTCCCTCAGCATGTATCACCTGAACAGTCACGTCAGTGAAGCTTAAGACCTTTAAAGAACCTGAACATCAACTCAAATAAGCACAGATATGCATTGTGTACACAATAGTTATAACTGCATCTGAAATACAAAATTAACATCATCATAAACATCTTAAGGCCATCTTAAAGCTATCTGTTACATTGTTAAAGCCTCGTCTTAGCCTGCTGCTCAAAATAACTTCCTGCTTCTGCAAACTCTCTGCAAGCCTGTTTCCTGTCAGCCTGTGACTTTTAGCCTTTCTGAAAGACACACACTGTTCAACCCCTGAATGCAATATAAACTCCAGGTTATATTATTAATGCAATGGTAATAATGATGATTATTTAACAATAGCAGTAAAATAATTTCCCTGCTCCACACTCCCTCTCTCGACCTCTGGAACACCAGAGGTCGCAATACATTGTGTCCTCGCTCAGACCCTCTCTAGCCGTCCTCTGGCTCAACCAGCTCCCATTCGAGAACACTCCATGTGTAAGCTTAGGTTTTCTCGGTCCCTCTCTTGTGGCCTCGGACCTCCCTGTGGTCGTCGAGATCTTCTGCAAAGGAAACAAAACACCTTTTCCTGCACCTCCCTAACTTATCCTATTTGGGACTCTTTAATCAAAAGCATGATCCTAATTATGCTCTTAACTTATTGACTTGTATTTATATATATTCTTCAACGTTCCTCATCACTTTAAAATTCTTTAAGCGCTGGTTTCACGTCCGGTTGCTCGCTCTATTTTTCCCTTATCTGATCATCAACATCCTGTGCACAAATTGTCGCTGCTGCAAGTTCCTCTACTCTAATCTTAAGTCACCTTTTTAACAAGAAAATCATCGTAAGCGCCTATTCTACTAAAAGATCCAAAAGAAAACAACCACTTTAATCAATTAAGTTTAAGCATATAAGCAATTACTCCTGTATACATTTCATCATAGCTAAATGCTGCCTAAAAACAACTCCTATGTGTTAACTTCATTTTAACCTCACATTTCCTATGTTATAACCCGTTTTTGGTATAGCCTTTTTATTTCGTTTGCTCCTTTTAATTTAACAATACCTTCTAATTCTATTTTATCAGACTTAACCAAAATATATGCTTTCCTTCCTCTTTGGTCCTTCTTTAAGTTCAGTTAAAAGCTAAATGAATTTGAGGCCTTTTGCCTGGAATCAATACTGTCATGTGTGTTTATGGACTCTGTGTCTGTAAGCGCGTGCAATCCTTCAATAACTTCAATAACTCATATCAAAAAATGCAATATGTATAAAAATCATTTCTATTTATAAGCTCTCCCCTTTATCCTAAAAATACCTCCTATGTAATATCTGTATGTGTAAGCCTACATTATAACCACTACTTCTAGAAATCAAAAAAGAAATCAAACCTGTTCTACTCCTTCAACCCTCACTAATTTTCCCTCTAAGATTTATTCACAGCTTTGAAAAACCGGCATTGTATCTTCTAAACAGGATTCAGTTCACTTTAATCCTTTAACCTTAACATAAAAATAACAGTTTCAGTTTTACCATATCCAAATGATCAAAAACCCCAAAAGTCCTAAAATGATCCTAAATTATTAAACAATTAAACTAATACACCCTAAACCCCCCTTTATTTTGATACATGAAATGTGTCAAAATACTATACAAAACTAAAAATGCTCAGTTTTCCCCACTCATGTTCCAATCTATATCATAAAATAAACTTAACACAGAACAATTATCAGTCATGTGTTTCTACAATTAATGGTAACTGAGTTATATCAGAAAATGCCTCCCCCGTAACATTTGGCCTTCTCCCAACAATATACTATAATCCCATAATCTAACCCCAGTCAACAAAACAAAACAGAAATTTTCTCTGGTAAAAACAAATTGTTTGTCCACATTTATTCATCCTCACATTCACTCACACATTCACTCCATATTTTTGCTAATAGTGGAGCTTCCCGCGTCAGATTTTCCACCCTCAGCAAAATGAGCTCAGTCATTTTTTATTTTCCATAGGAAAATATTTCTTTATGCTTTTGGACTGGATTGACTCGCATAAAATCCTTTTTACAGGGACTTACGACCTGAATAGTCCCTCAGCCAATTGTAATCTGGAAAGCCCCCTTATATTTGCTCTTCCCGAGAATTTTCAGCGCCGTTATTCACTGTTGCAGGCCTGCTTAGAACAGAAATGAGAAAAAAATAGAGCTGATTATTAGCTCATAAAAACAAAATCAAAATCACCTGACAGGTTTTCTTTAAGTGCACTGTTACAAAATAATGGGCCCCTCCCAGACATGTCCATGTTTCCAAAAACTCCCTCTATTAAAAACAAAAACAACAACAACAACCTAACTGACAGAATCAACCCCTCACCACAACAACCTCAACAACCTTAAACACACAAGTCTTGCCACCACATAATTTCACCTCCTCAATACACCCAAAGTCCCATTAAAACCACACAATTTGCACACAAAAATCACCCCCTTATGCTCTGTAACATACTTAAATTCAGCATAAGACCCCCTTACAACAACATATCACTAAACTATAAGTTTCCTACCCAAATCTGTACTTCTCTTGTCTGCCATGCTTCCTCTTCTGAAAGTCACTTCCTCAGTCACACACACAGGAAGTTCCTTCGTCACCACTCACTCCAACTAATTTGCATACTGAGTCATCTCTCAATGAGTTGCTGTAACAACAGAAACATATGTTTAAACATTACCAACTCATTAAATCATTTTATTTCTTTCTACAGTGATCACTACTTGATCACTCAGTACGAGAGAGCACTCCTAAGTCACTCTTTTTAAAACTACTTTAATCACTTTTATTTTCATAACTCCCTTTGTCATATAGCTTCTTTGAGTTATTCCTCAGCTTCAAACTCAAGTGTATTTCATTAACCATTCACACCATTCTACCACTCATACAAGTAGCAAACTGATCTTCATTGCGTATCTTTGTGTTCTAAGCCAGGTTTAATCAGTATCTATACAAATAATCATCATGAGCTTGTCTTGTCTTTATAAGGTTAATGCATTTTCTGTTTGTGTATGTTGCTTTTGTATATGTTGCTTTTGCAGTGTGTCAGACTCCTGCACAATTTTGCCTTTAAACAGTCAATTTTCTCCTTCCCAAATTTGCTAATCCAAATTTTGATTTCCTACCTTAAATAGCAGCATTCCTTGTCCTCAGCCAGAAGGTAGGGCTCCACTTGCCACTTACCCCCTTCGCCTTAGCCCAGCGGCTTTACCCTTGAGGTCCCGTCTTCTTCACTTCATCTCACCAGTGAGTCTGAGCTCACCGGGACTGAGTGAGGCCGAGTAATCGTGACTGTGCCTGCCTTAGGTTGTCCCAGGGTTTCGAGGTGGGATCTTACCCGTCATGGGCTATCCAGCCTTCCATACTCGCCTGATACGGGGCCCAAGTGGGCAGGGGAGGGAACACACTGGCTCTGGAAATTAAAGGAGTGTAAGCTGCTTCCTTCATTGCATCTTATTAAACTATCTCACTTCTGACTCCTTCCTAGAATAATTTCACATATGGCACTTTGTGTATGTGTGTTTTCTATTCATTAATGTAATTTGTCAGTTATTTTCTCTCTTCATTTTACCTTCTTTTGTTTGTTTGTGACGTTCTACTTTAGTTCTACTAAACCTTGATGTAAAAACAATACTCCCTTATTTCACGCACACACTCTGCATTTTGCCTACGCACACACTTCTCTCTCAGACTTCCTCTGTTCACACACCGCCTTGCACTCACTCTACTATCAACTTTCATAGTGTTATTATTATTTAGTATTTTGTACACATCACACAGAATCATTCAAATCGAGTACTCACAGCATTCACATCACAACCTTCAACTTTCACTTTCAATCCTACAAGACGCAGAGATGGACATCTCCTTCACCTAACATAAAACTAAATTACCATATCAACATACAATTACTGAAATTCAAACTCAAATACACCGTCTGTTTTAATAAAGTCAAAGAGTAAACAGGTGTACCAAGTTTATGTACTTATGCGTTCTTGAACTGAAAGAAAAAGAAACTCAAACTCTTATAACATCACTCATGCCTCTCTCAAATTAAAAACACTTTCAAACTTTAAAACATCCTACTTGACATCACCAAAGAAATACCTCTCACCTTTATTCATCATTCAAAACCTTCTAGTCACCGCATTCACACACTTAAACTGTGACTAGAGTTGAGGAATATAACTCAAAACACACTTTCCTAAGAGTATTTTAGACATGCTTGTCATAATCAAAAAGAGCAAGTCAAAAACAAAAAAACAATTGAAACCCCTATTAATTCTCACCGCACACACAAGAAATTGAAAAAATAAACCACACCAGCAACTAATGCTGGAGAAAAGTTACTACTGAAAGTAATATGTTAGTCTTAAGTATATACAGTGCACTCAATATATTTATATATCTACATCCAAACTCAGTCAATTACTATACATCCACTACGGCAACTCAAAACTTTATTTATAGTCCTCTAATGAACATAAATGGCATCTTAAACACACACTCAACAATGTTTGCAGCAGTATTTGTAAAACCAACTGTGGTTTAAACAGTTCACTGCTTACTCATTTGCATTTTCACACTCACACACACCGTCTAAAAATAGCTCCAGCATTGCCTCAGACTCCTTTCACACAGAGATCTCTTATTTTATATTACAAAGACATCTTATATTTACAACCACTGTCAGATCTGTCAGCTTTAGCGCCTACACAATTTCGACAAATTTAAAATAACCGCCCAGCGGATAAACTCCCTGAGTTTTTTGCGACCAATTAACCAGTATCAGACTTTAACTGTTTCTGGCCTCATCTCTAAAATCCCTAACTCAATTTAAAAGCGTCAACCAACCCAAACTTTGCCTGAAGCTCTATTTTTGGCATTACGCAGCCAAGGCTTACCCCGAAGTTTTAAGTTAAAGTTACACGCCCGAAGTCCAACTTCTTCTGACCAAAAAAGCGCAGGTACCGTTCCAAACGGTAAGGAGACTCTAACTCCTAGCTTCATTCCAGGATGCCCTGTACCCCACAGTTAAGCCAAACTGAACTAACCCTGTTCACCGACAGGTCAATGTCGCGCGTCCACGACAAGGAGGGAGCATAACCTCCGGGCTCTGCGCTTCCTAGCAGACTTTAACTGCCGTTCTAGAATAATTTATAATACTTTGAAACAACAATCAACACCCCAACACAAGTGTATGACTGAGGCAGATCGACCCTGATGGACAATGGGGACTCTAACCCACAAAATGACCAACCAAGGTCTGACCTAATGACCAACCGGGACTTTAACCCACAAAATGACCAAATTTCCTACCAAACTACTTGAGACTCTAACTCAATTTCTTTGGGACTTCAACCCAGTATTTAAACTTTTCCTGGCAGACTCTAACTGCTCTCGCAGACTCTAACTGCTTTCATTTCTTCTTAGCAGAACTCTAACTGCTTCAACTCATGAGATTTTCATCAAAATCAAAACAGACATCCACCAGTAATTTCAGTGAGTAGACTTAAATTTTATCATATCCAATTTGGCACACTTTGGAAATAATTCAACAGGTAGTGCCTTACCTTTCGATAAGCCGGCTTATGCCCACTCACTTCGACCACTGGAATTCATGTCTGCCCGTCAGACCACCTAAGACCAAATTTCTCCATCTACACCTCCAATTCTCCCTCCTCAACCACCGGACGAAGCCCCCAAATGTTAAGGTTCAAAATTGAGGAAGGAGAGTACAAACCACCCTTCGTCCAGAAGCTCTTGGTCCAACAATGATTTTTAATGAATACACACGTGTGGGAAGACACTCTGTACGCCGACAGCAAGTAGTCTTCAACTTAATCAAAGGATGAACAGATATTTTATAGCATCAGGGTTTGATTTACTGACGCCCCTTCATGCGTCACAGATACATTTTATACATAGATCAGATCAACACCACAATGACTTTTAACCCAGAAGATCATCTTCTATTTTCATGGCTGGTACTTTCCGTTCTTGTCTTAAAGTGAATTGTTCCTCTTTCTTGCCGAGACAACAAGGACGGTTCCTCTTTCACCGAGACATGACTAATCTCTCCTCTAAATAAATCTAACTCATGTATGTGTGTGTGTTGACCTCACATGCTCTTTGTGTCACCTCTTCACCTACTAACTGTCTGTGTCTCGTCCTCAAATGCTCTTTCTCAATTCACCTGTTGCACTTCTGTCCTTTCACCAGACCAGAGGCTCACTGAGACTATATGTATGTCTTCTACTAAATAAATGTTTTAACCAAGAACCTCTACTTAAAACCTTAATATAAAATGACCTGATATATAAGTGTTTTGTAAGCATGTATTGCAATTCCTTCTATGTTCTAGTTTTCCCTCAGCATGTATCACCTGAACAGTCACGTCAGTGAAGCTTAAGACCTTTAAAGAACCTGAACATCAACTCAAATAAGCACAGATATGCATTGTGTACACAATAGTTATAACTGCATCTGAAATACAAAATTAACATCATCATAAACATCTTAAGGCCATCTTAAAGCTATCTGTTACATTGTTAAAGCCTCGTCTTAGCCTGCTGCTCAAAATAACTTCCTGCTTCTGCAAACTCTCTGCAAGCCTGTTTCCTGTCAGCCTGTGACTTTTAGCCTTTCTGAAAGACACACACTGTTCAACCCCTGAATGCAATATAAACTCCAGATTATATTATTAATGCAATGGTAATAATGATGATTATTTAACAATAGCAGTAAAATAATTTCCCTGCTCCACAACGACTACAAGAAAGATGCTTAAAAGCAGCTCAAAAGAAAATGGACTGTATAGAGACCAATTGCGTCCAGAGGCGAAGCGGCGGTACTTGCAGAAAATAGCGTGCATTGGAAATGTGGACCCGTATGAAATACGGCCATGGAGTAGAAACCCTGAAGACCAACCGCTATTGATGTAGCCTGACATATTTTCATACCTTGCCTGTGGAGTCAGCGCGTACAAGTCGTCATTCAAACAAAGGTAAGTCAGCTCGAGTACTGCGAGTGAAATGCGTTTGATTTCCCTGCAAACATTCACATTAATGCAGCATAAATTCATTCATGAGGGGAAATCACAGCGAGAACATGTGGAGGCTGTTAGAGGGATAACATAGTGAGTTCAGTGCATTGATGTGACATTGTCCTGAAGGATTTAGTTATTCTTTATGGTTAAAGAAATTGCACTAATTAATTCACATTTATTATAAATAATTCTAATTATACATCTTGCTTCTATGTTTGTATCCTGTGTCACTAAAAACACATTTTATTTTAGTTTTATACATTGATTAATGACCTGCAGAATCTCCTTATCATATTAAGTGATTCATAATTGTCACTTTATGCTTTCTCCATCTTGAAAGTGATGACATCCTTGCATTACATAATTTAGGTTCATTTTCTGCTGGCAGGTTTCTGAAAGAGAACAGGCAGATTTTGAATATACCATGCAGCGTTCTATAGATGGACACATAAAGAAATGAAAAGCATCACAGGGAGGGTTGAAGCTGCCCACTTCACATGTATGGCCGGAGTCGTGGAGAATCGCGGATGGATCATCTGAATCCTTCTGCAATGTTCTGTGAGTGAATGCTGATCCAACTCACTGTGGGAGAGCTGTTGCCGCGAAATCAATCAATGTAGAGCAGTGTCACAAACCACGGAGGCCCCAGAAAAGTGCAATCAAACGGTGAGTTTATTAACAGGCAGGAGAAAACATCAGCATATGTCTTCTGACAAAAATACATGCTGAGAACACTTATAAAGCAGGTACACGCCCCTCCATGGCGTAAAAATAGGTTAAAGACGTCAGTTACAGTAAATGGTACATCTTAGATGGCAATAAACAGACATAGAATTTCTCATTTCTATAACACCTTCCAAACAAGGCAATAACTTCAAGCCTTCAGGGTGTCTGAGGGCTGGTTATCGACTCCGGTCATCTGTTACCAAGTAGAATAAAATGCAGTTGGAAGCTAAATGAGTTAAGGCCTCAGGCCTGACACATTTCTAGACTATATGTGCATTGTAAGCATGTATTGCAGTTATCCTTCTATGCTCCAATCTTTAAGACAATAGATTATCTGGACATTGCGCCAAACAAAGCTTAAGACCCTCTGTAGACGGAGCAACAACTCTAAATGAGCACAAATATTTATGCAATGTGTATGAAATACTCCTGGCTGTACCTGTAATAAAAGTTAACATAATAAAAGGATCCTTAAATGAACATCTTCAATAAACAACTTTAATGCAATATCAATACTGTGAGAAATATTATTAAATGCAATAATGCTGTAAAGAATGTTATTAATGCAATTATAATGATGCAGGTTATATGGCAGCAATAAAAGAATTTCTGTATCTCCACACTGTTAATAAAATGAATCTGTGACACATGCAACACATTCACAGAGGAAGAGGACACAAAGGGAGGACACGCAGAGGCTGTGTTAAAGTCAGAAATCCAAATCTTTAGTCAAAAACAGGCGGCGGTTACAAACAGGAAGACAAGCAGTCCATCAAACAGTCTACAGGGTCAAACATACAGAGAATTCAAACAGCAGTAAAAAATAACTGGAAAAACTTAAAGCAATGTGCGACGCAATAAAAGGAAGCAGCTGAGTATATTCACTGAATTATCATCAATTACAAAAGAGAAAAACGACGATTTCTACAGTTTGTTTTCTAAATGCAGTTGCAAGGAGGTATTTCTGTAGTCTATTGATACTAGATAGTGGAAAAGGGGTGGGATTAATAAGCTTATGCTTCTTCCTGCTCCTTTTTGAACATGAACGTTATTTGGAGTTGTGGTTGCTCGTTTTCCTTTTGTTTGCTTTGTTCATTTGTCTCTTTTAATTCTATTTTTTTTATACTTTTTCAACATGTTCAAAATAAAGATTCAATCAATCAGAGTGTGGCTGGTAAAGATGGAAACATACAGAATGTAAACTGTGTGAGTTTGTGAACTTTGTTAGTAACAAATGAGGTAAAAAAAAAAACAACAACCCCAAAACAGACAAAACACAGAAAGAGGCTCTCAGTATTAATTAATAATTAGAAAGAAACATTCTGGTCGTGGATTTTTACAGTCTCAGTTCCGCTCGCTGTCATCATCCTAATCATCATGATCAATGGCGAGGTCCTGAGGTGGGCGGGGCTGTCTCTGGTGATGTCACCATGAAGAAACAGCATCTGGCACGTGTTGCTGAAACATCCCAGTACACTGGTGTAGTTTCCTCTCCAGCTGTTTGACATGTGACACTTGAACATTAAGGGGAAGAAGAAGAAACAGTGTTAGGTCAGGTGACCACATGGTTTCTAAAGTAACTGACAGGAAGTAACCAGGCCGTTAGAAATGGATGGCATGTGTTTAGAGTTACTGGAGTTGGGTAACTCTACATACCAAAAGCAGAAGCACACAGATGAAGGATCAGATGCTGAATGTTGCAGGAACATGCTGATGTGTGGTGGTCATTCAATGCTGCTGAGTGATATCCTGCCCCAGGCACGTGCAGGGGGGCTGGAGGGGCTTGAGCACCCGCCCCTTTCCTGATGGGTGCCCAAGGTGCCCTTTTGTTGAGGCAACTTTTAATTTTTTTCTTATTTATTTATTTATTTTTTATGTGTGTGTGCGTGCGGAGTCCTGTCGGTGCCCCTCAACAATAATATTTAACTATTAATCACAGTTTTGCTAAATAAAAGGATCTGGCTTGCATCAGTCACATGATCACATTTAACCAATGATCGCCCTTGACGGCAGAACGCGCTGGTTACGAGCCGGGAACGAGTTCACAAAGAGCATGCGCATTTTTAGTGGTCCGGAGCTGCAGGAGAAACACAAGTTAACTCAGAGACACAGACTGATGTGACAAAACCAGTAAGTAGGTGTACAGCATACACTGTAGTGTGTAGCACACAGGAGTATTAGCGGTACCACTTTACAATAAGTCTCTCCTTATAGATGCTAATAAATAGTTTATAGCTATATTATTAATTAATCTGTAAATGCTTTATAAACCATTATTAATGGTTTATTATGCATTAGTTAAGGGTGAGAAAAAGAAAAAAAACTGACCGGTTTCTTGCCAAATAGTGAGCCAAATGTGTTCACCTATATATTTCATCTAGAGTTGCTATATTAAACATTTCAGACTAAGTTACTATCCTGTAAGCACAATCAGCATTTGTAAACATATTTTTTATCATATAAAATTGTACTTCATAAATGCATTATAAATATACACAACTATCAATCGGAGCTTTGTTGTAAAGTGTAAAGCATAACACCATTTATTAATGAATAATAAACATTTATAAATGCCAAATGGGAGCCTTATTGTAAAGTGTAAAGCATAAAACCATTTATTAATGACAAATAAACATTCATAAATACCAAATGGGAGCCTCGACAAACACTCGACACGGTCTGCCCCTGCCTCTCAAAACCTAAACTCTGCTATCAAAACCTAACATTCCTTTGTCAAAATGTAACTCTGTTGACAAAATGACACATACTTGCATCATATGCAAACACTTACAGAGCAGGAGGAACACACTAGTCTACTTTATATAAAGCACTGCAGTCTTTGATTTCCATTGTTCATTCAGAAGGCATATTTTCAGGAGACACATTTGCAAACAACCAAAAAAGCAAATAGACCTACTCAATATTGTACATTGCAGTACCATGAATTCAGATAAAGCAAAAAAAAACCAAAACAAAAAAAACCCCATAATACAGTAATAGAAAAAACACTATACTGTAAACAAAAAATCATGACAATTGTGCATACGTGGGCTCATGGATCCCGCCGTCTGTTGGGGTCTGGCCACAGGACCTCATCAACATCGCAAGCAATGTCTTCTCTCGCTAGGCACCGGGGAAAATATCCTCTTCCATGTCAAAACCATCCATGGATTGCTGTCACCTGAATGTCGCCGCAGGCCTGTTCCATTGCCTGCAGAAGAGGCATGCAGGCATGTAGTTGGCGGTCATATACACGCCATCTCCAAGCCGAAAAAAATTCCTCTATAGGGTTTAAAAATGGTGAGTAAGGGGGCAAGCATACCACTTCAAGTTGACTTTGGTTGGAGAACCAGGCCTGGACCAGAGCAGCCCGATGGAAACTGACATTATCCCATATCACCACAAACCTGGGCTGATCTGGTCTGTTCTGTACAACTATATCATGGAGAGCATCTAGAAATGTGAGTATGTGTTGGCTATTGTATGGACCTAGTATTGCATGATGGTGCAGAAGCCCTCGAAGGCATATGGCGGCACATAATGTGATGTTTCCCCCGCGCTGCCCTGGGACGTGCACAATTGCCCTTTGGCCAATTACATTACGACCCCGTCGTCTTGTTTTGCTCAGGTCGAATCCAGCTTCATCAATGAAAATGTATTCATGAGGCTGTGCAGCTCCATCCATGGCCAAGATTCTCTGAAAAAAAGGGGAACATATTACTGTACTACAGTGCTACACATACAGAACCCCATCACACAGGTACCTGTGTAGCTCTCAGAATGGATCCATGTGGTACTGATATGGTACATATTCAGCTGCTACTGGACTTCACCAATACTCTATTGTAAATGTAAGGGACAGTTACACGTACCCGTACATATTCAGCTCGAAGTCCTTTGACCCTGTCACTGTTCCTCTCGAATGGGACTCTGTAGAGCTGCTTCATGGTGATGCTGTGTTTACCCAAGATGCGTCTGATGGTGGTGATGCTCACATGGTCTATGTTGCTGAACACTCGCCTGTCTGCAAGTATTTTCCGTCGTAGCTGGTGGAGACGGATGGCATTGTCTGCCCTCACTAGGTCCACAACAGCAAGTTCCTGCCGTTGTGTGAACAGGCGTTGGCGTCCTCCCCCAGAAGGTCTTCGAGTCATTCTAGAGAAATACAACCACATATTGTCATCGGTTTGCTTATTTTTCTTACAGTACTTCACTGTATATACTGTATCATCCACTGTACAACACTGTACTTCAATATAAGTAATCATGCTATGTTTCACAGAAACTACCACTTTGGCTGCAAAAGGAGCATTAGCACCCTGCAATACCCTGTACACTTGATATGGTAACTGTAGAACAGTACTATGAAAACCATCTGAGTAGAGTAGAAGGCAGTGAGATGAAGACAGACCTGTTTTCTAGTCGGAATTTTCTTATTACAGATGCCACTGTGAAGCGGCTTAGATGTGGGTGGACTCTCTGCCCAGCTTCCCTCATAGTCAGGCCGTGGTTGATGACATGGTCCACCAAAGTTGCTCTTATATCATCAGAAATATGGGTCCGTGCATGGCCTCTTTGACCTCCTCCTCCTCTTCCTCTTGCTCTCCCTCCATCCATGCTTGCAAAGTTCTTGAATTGGCTAAACTGAGGGCTTTTTGTGGTTGGCTAATTGGTGTTCAGTTTTGCAAGTAAGTGCCTTCAGGTGTATATTTGAGTGGTTGCAATTACCCGATGTGTTTTGTATTTTGGATACATGTGTTTTCCAAATGGCACCCTGAAATTTCATTTTTGAACGAAGTGTCTTATGTATGAAATAGAGTGTAGTATGCAGGACCATGTGTGTTGCATAAAGGAGTAAGTGTGTTGCATAATTGCAACCAGAGTGCAAAGCAGCACTTTTGTTTAAGGTATGGGTACATGTGTTTGGGGTATGGTAACAAAAGCTTCAAGTTGTGTTACTTTAGTCTAAGCATGGGTTTATAGTGTTCAAGCAACGAGCAAAAACTGTAAGTTACAATTCAGTGAAACTGACATTCATCCTTGACAGTCAGCTACATCACTGGCAGCCACTGGCTCGGCTGGCAATCAAACAACTAACTAACCAACTACAGTCAACAAACCATCAGCTAACTTAACAACACAGGTATTTACCTCCTTTTGGTTTAACTTTTTTTTTCTTTTTTACAAGCGGTTGGTCTGGACCAACAATTAAATAGTGTCCTTGTTGGATGCAGATTTCAGGGCTTCCTCCTCCGTTATAACTGTTCTCTCTTCTCAACAAATGATGACACAAAGGAATCAGCACTGACTATTTGACACATGTGGTTCTCTTTTTGCAAACAGACATTGCACTATAAGGGTAACCTAGCACACAATGATTGGACAGTAAGTAAGTAAAATTTTATTTATATAGCACATTTTAGATAAAAAGTTCACAAAGTACTTAACAAAGTATAAAAGAAAAACAGACAAAAGTTAACAAAATGCAATTCTAAAAAGATGTGTTTTTAGTTGGTTTTTAAAAGTGACCACTGAGTCCGCAGATCTTAAGTTCCAAGGAAGAGAGTTCCACAGTCTGGCAGCCACAGTGGCAAAAGCTCTATTTCCCTTGGTTTTCAGCCTTGCATGCTGAATAACAAGTAGGCCCTGAACACATGATCTCAGGGACCTACTAGGGACATAGGGCTGTAAAGGTTCAATGTAGGCTGGTGCTTGTCCTTGAAGAGCTTTAAAGGTCAG
This sequence comes from Maylandia zebra, assembly GCF_041146795.1. Lineage (NCBI taxonomy): Eukaryota > Metazoa > Chordata > Actinopteri > Cichliformes > Cichlidae > Maylandia > Maylandia zebra. Next base: position 11,762,059 of record NC_135168.1, on the reverse strand, counting down.
AACCAATATCTTAAAATTGACTCTGAATTCAACAGGGAGTAAGTTCAGCTGTATAAGCAATGGTGTTGCATGAGAGTACTTAGATGTTTTTGTCAGAAGCCTTGCTGACAGCACAGCTGATGATGCTGGTAGATACTAAACTAAGTAACACAGAAACACTGAGAACAAAACTTTAAACATTGATTATATTGAGATAAGCAGCCAACCCAGTCTAGATAAAGGCGAGCAGCTGGGACCGCTGCTGCACCAAAAACAGGTTTCAGTGTTTCCATGTGTGTGTGTGATGTCTTTACTTATACTGGTCAATAGACTTTAGTCAACACATTATTGAAAGGTGTTACACATGAAATAAAAACAGTGTTTGTTCCTCTGAAGCAGCTGCATTATAACCAATCTGCTCCTTTGTGGCCGTTTAAAACAGCCTTAAATAACTGTTGTTATATTTGTTGCAGCTTCTGCTCCTCTTGGACAGACGACTCTTGAGAAGACATTTTTGAATTTCAACTTTTAACTGGATAAATATCGGATATATAAACGTCTGCAACAAACTGATTCCAGCTTCGACCTCATGATAGGAATGTTTTTGTGGCTCAAGATGACCTGATATCTTTCATGATGGATACATTTGACACATGTTTCGCATATTATAGACCAACAAGTTCTTCATAGCAGTTTAAATACAGGAGTCACTTTTGGGCCCAGCAGATAAAACAGAGCCAATATTTCCTTCTTTATTTAAGTGACGTGTGTCACAGATGTGACCTAGTAAAGTGTAGCTGAACATTAGTAACGTTATTAACACTCTCATGGCGCGCTTTAAAGTTAGCGTCAGCTAAAGTAATATACTAGCAAACAACTATTTCCAGGTTCAATTTCCATCATACAGATGATGCTCGTGGCAAAAGAGTAACATTCAGAAGCCTTTTTATTATGAAGTCTGTTTCTGTTCATGAGGGATATTCAAACTGATTAAATAGATATTTTTCAGTAGTTAGCTGCTATGCGCCCATCTCAGTGTGAAGTGAACTGGAGTCTGTCTGTACTGGATCTGGATTCATCGTTGTCCCTCCAACAGCGACACAGTGATCCGGCTCGCCAATTGGTGATAATGACCCAATGAGCCTGCTAGCAGGTGCAGGAGGGCCAATCTGAGCCACAGTTATGGGGCTGATAACTGCTAATAAAGCCCATTGATAGACTGATAACATGTATTACGACTGTGATCATAATCATATGTAAATTTGAGTGTGCAGGCGCTCCTCCGTGGTTGGTGCATCCAGGGTGGATGGCTCACACCGATTGGCTAAGGACCAGGAGGCAGCGGATAAGAAGAGACCGCCAGGGACTGCCATGTCATTCATCCTCGGCCCAACCCAACCAGCAGAACGTTCACTGTGTCACTATGTTACTATGTTGGTTAACGTAAGAGCATGTAGGGGTGGACCGCCTTTTTGTTTGATCAGTTTTCTCCTGTTTTTGTTAGGCAGGGAGGAAAGTGATTGTCGTTTGGTTTAGTTCTTTTGAGTAGGTAAGTTGTGTTTATTCCTGAGATAGGCTACCTTTTGTTTGTTGTTTTGGCCTTGGGTTCACCCTGAAGTTATGGTATGCTCCCTTCCTTTGTTTAACTGCACTCATTGTAAATAAATCACTGTCACAAAATATTAAGTGTGTGACGTGCTGCTTGGGGTTGGACGGGGATGGATCACCCTTTATGTTGTGGTCTGGCCTAGACGGGCCATAACACATGAATATTAAATGTCAGCTCCCTACAAAATAAGAGCTTTTTTTTAATAACTCAGACTGAGGTCTTATTTTGAAAGCCAGAGTTTGTTGAAACTGTTTCCTGGAGCACGACCCTGAACAATTAGAAAAAGCAGATTTAAAAACACTTCACGCCATCTGTGCTCATTAAACTGACATCCATAGTTCATCTTCTCACCAGCAAAGGGCCACAAATCACCATCAATGAAGAGTTCAAGGAGATGTTAGTGACATCAGAGCTGTACGTACTGATATGACCAATATGGAAGTTCATGTTTCTGTGATTGAATCAGACTTAAAAGTAGTTGTTTTTATAGAATGGCAGAAACATGAGAGAAGCTGAATGTCTGTAATATTTGATACACTGAGTACTACTGGGTGTCCACTTATGCAGCCATGATGGAAACATCCCATTAAGAAAGAAAAATCAAACATTTGGATTCATTTTAATGAGCTCAGACTCAGAAAATGCAGAGGAGCTGGTTGTGAACTGAGCTTCAGAGAAACACAGCATACTGATATATATTCTCTGTGAAGCACTGAGTGGAAAAAGACAGAAAAACAACATGTGGATCCTGGAATAATGGGAGCTTCCATCTTTAAAGGACTGAAGAGGAAGAAGTTTACAAGGAATCATTTAGAAGAGTTTCAAACATCAACTGATTGAATCCATGAATCTGAAAACGTGTTTGTGAGTGAAAGAGACAGACATGTACAGACTGAACTATCTGTTCAACAGTCAGAGTGTTTCTGTAACAGGAGACACTCTTTACACTCCACTCAGCACAGGGACACTGAGGAACCGTATGCCATGAACCCAAATCTGAACCCAGGATAAAGAGTTTGAGTGAATGTGGTGTTGAAGGTGTGGAGGTGGATCAGAGTGTCAGAGGAGACTCTGTAGAAGGACAGAGTGCCAGCAGGACAGTCCACATACACTGCTGCTCTATTAGAGACAGAGGAGGAGGAGGAGGAGGAGGAGGAGAAGATCTGTGTTTTTATCTTATTGTGCCAGACACACTGAGGACCTTCATCAGTGCAGTACAGACTCCAGGACTGATCATTCCCTCCAAACCAACAGTCATCATTCCCTCCTTTCCTTCTGATGCTTCTGTAACTCACTGATATAAAAAGCTCTCCTCTCAACTCGACCTCCCAGTAACAGCGACCAGTCAGACCATTTCTACACAGCAGCTGTTCCCAGTAATGAAATCTGTCTGGATGATCAGGATATGACTGAACCTGCTTCACATGTGTCACCTTCCTGTTGTTGTCAGACAGTTGGAGGTTTGTGTGTACTGTGTTTGTGTCGATTGTGAGTTGACAGGAATCTGATGGAGAGAACAAACACAATCCAGCTGCAGTTATTGATCCATCATCTGTTCATTGATTGACACTTTGATGATGACTCCTGACATGATGAAGATGGTTGAATGTGTGCTGCTTTGTTTTCATGAATCCCATTAAAAACACACTTACACTTCCTCAGACCTGGTCTCAACCATCGGACTCCAGCAGGCTCCACCCTGAAAGGAGGAGGGGGGTCAGAGCAGCACAGTCAGCATGCACACATGGACATTACATGGCTCTCACACACATACTGTTAAATGGTAAATTGGCTGTATTTGTATAGTGCTTTACTTAGTCCCTGATGCTGAGAGCTCCCACCTTTCTCCTGTTTGCAGGTAGCTCCTAGTGTATGTGCTGTCCTCTTTTCCTGTGCCTGCTCTGGATTTCTGTTTAATGGACTTTGTGTTTCCTCATTTTTCACTTTTGCATTTGGACCAATAAATGCTCCTTTTTGTCACTTCCTTCCTGCCTCTGTATCTTCCACCTGGGTCGTCTCTAAATGTATTTATTTATTGTTTTCACTGCCATTATTTTATAGTGTGTGTTGGCTTTTCACAGCACATTTGTCTATGAAAAGCACTGAAATACAAATGCATTTGTGCAGGGCTTCTTGCCTTTTAATCTACAGAAAACATCTCCCTGTAGTTGTCAGCTTCTACCACAGCTCTGACTATACATATAGATTTCATCAGTGGGTTTTTTTTGGTTTTTTGTTTTTTTGGGTGGGTAACGGGATTAATCCAGATTAATTAATTAATCCATAGTAAACATGTCCTCGGCTTATCTATACAAAGATTAATCTAATCTGCTCTATTAAATATACTGAGATATCTACAAATTGCTTCTGGAGAAGTTCTCCCTAGACACCACCTACATTAATATCAATTATTGATCTGTTCATGTCTCATCTGCATGAAACAAACAGGAAGTGGGTGAAGGACACAGGAAATGTTACCAGCTCTTCCTCCTCTATTAGACATTCTCTCCATACCTGAGAGTGTCCAGTCTCCAGCCTGGATCCTTCAGTCCAGCCGACAGCATCTTCATTCCTGAGTCACCTGGATGATTGTAACTCAGGTCCAGCTCTCTCAGATGGGAGGGGTTGGAGCTCAGAGCTGAGGCGAGAGAAGAACAGCCTTCCTCTGTGATCAGACAGCCTGACAGACTGCAGACACACAAAACATAAATGGATAAATAAAGTTTTATTAAATCAAATGAACAAAATTTACTTCTCTAGTGGGTGTTATTCAATGGTCTTAGTAAGATATGCCTGACTCTATATTATACTTAAACTGAATTGCAAACTCAAACTGAACAAACTGCTCTGGACCAGGTTATAAGATCAGCATCAGTAACCATGGTGATCATGTTGAATTAAAAAAAACTTGAGAGAAAACTTTTTAGACACCATTTTAGTATGTAATAACCCACACAAATGTTCTGTATTTTATCTGTCATCAGTAAGTATCTCAACCCTGACCTGAGAGTTTCTAGTTTGCAGTAAGAACTCTTCAATCCATCAGAAAGAAGTTTCACTCCTGAGTCTTTCAAGTCAGAGTTATTCAGGTCCAGCTTCGTCACACTAGATGACTCGGAGCTCAACGCAGAGGACAGAGCTTCACAGCTTCTCTCTGACATGTTACAGTCACTCAGTCTGAAAATTAAAACATGAACAAGAAACGGACATTGTTTTTAAAATCATTGTGTGATTAGGATTTAATTACTGCTACATTTAGCAATAATTAATTTTTTTACTCGGAGTAGAGCTGCTGCTCCTCCACATCGAAAAGAGCCAGTTTAGGTGGTCCGGGCATCTGAAAAGGATGCCTTCTGGGCGCCTCCTGTGCGAGGTGTTCCAGGCATGTCCCAAAGGGAGGAGGCCCGGGGCACACCCAGAACACGATGGAGAGATTATATTTCTCGGCTGGCCTGGGAACCGGATTTTTTTTTTTGTAATTGCTGTTTTTTTTTTCAATTCATCCATTTTCTGCTGCATATCTAGGTGGTACACCAAGTCATTCCCAAGTCAGGTGAGAGATATAATCTATCCTAGGGGGTCCCCTTGGCAGAATATGTTGGGTCAAAACCCAGACCTTGTGACCATAAAAAGGTAGACTCACCGGTAAATCAACAGGCTCACTTTTATGCACAGCTCTGTAAATTCACTTAAAGAATTCCAAAAAAAAAAACTATTAAAAAAAACCACCTCAGAGTTTGTAGTGCACAATGTGGACTCTTCAGTTTTGCAGACAGAAGCGTAACTCCTGAATCCTTCAGATCATTGTTACTCAGGTCCAGCTTTCTCAGACTACAAGGTTTGGCGCTGAGAACTGAGGACAGAGCTTCACAGCTTCTGTCTGAGAGGTTACAGCCACTTAGTCTGAAAAACATTTTGAATCAAACAAAATCATGTGTTGAACCAAGGTAACAAAATACAATATCTCAATGTCCAGTTTAATTGATTTAACATTACGGAATACATAAATAAATACATTACAATTTATAAGCATGCTGCTTCACCCCCTCTGCCTTCTAATGTAAAGTTCTGAAAGCAAAAACTTGCTATAAACATAATCTCAAAGCTAATGACTGGAAATGTAATCTCAACAAAGATGACAGCAGGACATTCATTTGTTGTAAATATACACTCATAATATATGGAACGGCAGGACTGCCATAATGAATTAATTAAATACACCATTAAATAATTAATTAAATGTGGCAATAATTAATTAAAATTGGAATTAATTAATTAAATAAATAGTTACACATGCAATTAATTAATTATTGACACATTTAATAAATTAATTATTGACACATTTAATTAATTATTTAATGATATATTTATTTATTTCATTTTGGCAGTCCTGGCGCCTGGCTCTCATCATGAAATAATTTTATCTGTCAGCCTCACCCATCAAACTCAGGGGGCGGGGTTAACGCTGATCGAGTCAAAACCATTGCTTTGGCCTGGTGGCCATTGTTTCTAGCACACAACAACCGGCATGTGGAAGCTAACAGAACTGAACTTTGAAAAACCCTGTTTGTGTGTTACCAAATACCGTTTTAATATTTTTTTAGCCGAGAATGTAGTGGTTTAATCTTCATGTGTCTGGTCGGTTTGTCAAGATACAGCCTCTTTGCAAAAGTGCTTCGATGATTTCGGAGATGTCTGCCCAGTCTCACGGCAAAGCGTGGGATAGACCCGCTCGCCTCGCAAGCAATCCCACCGACAAAGCGCAGGCCCCAGTACACAGCTGTAATAACCCCCGCTGACTTCTTTTACTGAGGTTATATTTATCGGTGTTTTATTTCCTGATGTTCTTATGTGTCCTACGTGTTTCAGTCGCCAATTCTGAATTATAACTAACATTAAAAACATGTTTAAGGAGGAGAGAGAGCAAATAAACCTGTTTGACATCTGATCTTTGGGTTATTGTTCAGTAATCAGTGTGACCTGTGTATAAACACAGAAAAGAGATAACGTTGGTGTTTCTGTCATGTAGTAACTGCTGGCTTTAACTGTACAAAGGTTGTTCGACACTATGAAACACATACAGACTTCATGATGTTCGGCTAATATTTTTATTGTGAATATTAATCATGCTGACCTCGCTCTGTACACCACGCAGCGAGGTCAGCATATCCACGATATCCTCAGCTCCATGAGTTAACACAGAGTTTCCCAGCTGACTATCTAACTTCCAACTATTCCAGAGACGTGAAAATATACAGCATAAAGAAAAGTGTAAGAGACCCAGCAGCAGATTAGAATAATAGTTATACATTTAATAAATCACCAAATGAATCCAAGAAACGAGCAGACCTGAGTTTGTATTCCCTCAGCTGCAGACTCGCTGCTGTTTAAATGTTTGAGAGGAAGATTAGATATAAAAAACGTCAAACACAGACTCAGTCTGCCTTCACATTTGATATGAGACCAGCACGTATAGTGGCTGTGTCCTGTTTTAAGATCATACGTGTAAAATTGTTGTCTGACCTCCGTCGATCCAGCCGCTCAGAGTCCGTGGTTACCATGGTTACTGCATAAGCAGCTATAATGTTAACAGCTGGCACTGAGGAAACCTACCGGCAGCATGGGTGTTTCTGTTTTTCATTGCAAAAGAACCGTCTGAATGGTTAACTGAAGTTAACTTGGATAAATTATAGTTAAGGAGTATCACAGATAACGCCCACGTGAGCTGTGCGACTGTTCACCACTACACTGAAATCAGCAGGCTATTACTGAAATACACGTGCTATATCATAAACTATGATATAAATAGGGACGTCCTATTAACATGTTTAGTTTTAAAGGACACCTTCCTGCCTTTAGTCTCCTTCATGAGCATTATTAGTTTTCTTCTAACATCCAGAAGTCTGCACGATGTGTTTCATAGTTTGTAACAAGCCTTTGACAGGTAAACATAACATGACCGAAAAAGCAAAAAAAAAAAAAAAAAAAAAAAAGAGAGAGAGAGAGAGTGTTGACATAAGAAGAGAAAATGCTCTCAATTATGGAGACAGGCAAATGGTTCATTTATGTTTGACGTGTGTTTATTCCTCCCTAAATATCGTCGGTGAAGTTTGCCATGCACGTCAGATTTTCCTGCGCATTTTTATACCTCCGCCAACAGAGAGAGAGAAAAAATCACATTCTAACAGACAGCTGGTGCTTAGAATACAGTTGAATAACTATTAAAAACAGATGCTATAATATTTCTGTCCAGGTTGCAGACTTCATGATGAACATGCTGTTGCAAACCCTGCTCCTGTAAGTGGAAATGCGCCTTCTCTTTCCTCTTTGTATAAAAACATTTTAAAAGTCAGTTTAATCTCAAAATTCACTGTTAAATCCAAAACACACCAGATAAAGAAAGCGAATAGTTCAGTCTAACACATGTGCTAGTGAACCACTAAACGTCTGTGAAACTATGCAGTTATGAAACGTAACTTTAACCTCAGCCAAACCGATTTGCTCAGTTGTAAATAAAACAGCGAAGTAAACGTGACCCGACAGACAGAACCTGAGTGAATGAAGTCCAGCGTTTAACCACTGAGAGCTAAAACTCAGCTGAGGTTTCAAAGCTGTGTGCCGGTGATTGGACATCAGCCGCTGATAAAGCTGGCTCGCCTATAAAGTGCTCTGTAAGGAAACAAGCTCCAGCAGCTCTGCGCTCGGGGAAAAACTATATTTACTTATCTTGTGCAGAAAAATGCGCTGACATTGCTTTATATCGAGCACCGGCTGCCCAGTTAAACTGTGACTATCACCAGGTAACGTAGGCGTGTTTCTTGAATTAGCAGCAGGTGTTAAACAGCTGACAGATGAGGAGGAGGATGCATGCAGGTAAACTGAGGGTCTGTTGAGCTGATCGCTGGTTTCGTGAGAAAAATGTCAGCTCGTTCTTTATGTTACAGAAGCACAGAGACACAAGACCAGGTGGAAAGAGATGATCGTTCGGTCAAAATGAGAATCTGCGAATGCAACATGTGGAACACGGAGAGTGGAATATGTAAACAAACCGGTTAACGTAGCCCCCTGGGTGCACTCTGCATGCTAATTGTTAGCAGAGCTAGTGAAATCTCTGAAAACATCTGAGCACTTTTGCAAACATGTTCTATGTTGACAACCTGACCAGACGTACGTCGCGACATTCGCGGCTAAAACACTGTTAAAAGTGTAGCTGGTGACAGAAAAACGGGATATTTTAAAACTACACCACCACCATTGCTGCCTGTGATTTATCTGCATTCTGGGATACCTGGCTGCCCCAAGACTACACAAGCAATCGATTATCTAGGATCGACCTGTTTTGACTTACTTTGCACGGCAACCAATCAAATGTTAGAGAAGCTGCATGGGCAGCGTTAACCCCGCCCCCTGAGTTTGATGGGTGAGGCTGACAGATAAAATTATTTCAAGATGAGAGCCAGGCGCCAGGACTGCCAAAATGAAATAAATAAATATATCATTAAATAATTAATTAAATGTGTCAATAATTAATTCATTAAATGTGTCAATAATTAATTAATTACATGTGTCATAACTATTTATTTAATTAATTAATTCCAATTTTAATTAATTATTGCCACATTTAATTAATTATTTAATGGTGTATTTAATTAATTCATTATGGCAGTCCTGGCGCTCCATAATAATATGTTTGGTGTGGAAATATTTCAAACAGCGACCATATAAAACAGAATCCCTATTAAGAGATTTTTATGGTAGCTTCACAGTGCTTTGTACAACTGGGATTTCTGACTTTTAGTCCAATGGTATGAAACAAAATAAATAAATAAAAAATCTCACCTCAGATTTTCCAATGTACAATGTAGACTCTGCAATTCTGCAAACAGAAACATCACTCTAGAATCCCTCAGATCATTGTTACTCAGGTCCAGTGCTCTCAGGCTAGAGGACTGAGAGCTGAGAACTGAGGACAGAGCTTCACAGCTTCTCTCTGAGAGGTTACAGCCACTCAGTCTGAAAAACAAATTGTTCTGGAATGAAATCACATTATTTGTTGAACCAAGACAACAAAATAAATATGTTCATGTGCAATGTTTAACAGAAAAAAAAAAAAAACATTAACAGCTTTAAAAAATAAGCTTCTTCGGTTCTGAAGAAGCTTCTTTTTGATTTCTGATTGTGACCCACACCTGTTTTCACACCTTGGCTCATGTGATTAGGTAGAGGATCATTAGAGGGTCCTTTGTCCCTCTCAGTGGGTTACTCCCACAGAGTTAAAATCTGGGACTCTCAACCATTTGACCCTAGAACTGAAGAAGCTTCTCGGATGAGAGGTAAAACGTTTTCAATCAACTTAAAGAAGTCCAGACGCTTTTCTTTCCAAGCTCCTTAGACTACGATGACCTGGATGACTGATAACTTTCACAGACGGTAGATTTAGTGGTACTACCTCTGTACGTGCTGGCACAGGCATAAAGTACTGCTGGTCTGTTTCCTAATTTTGTTGTCTGTCAATAAATACAGTTCAAATGATTCCTTATTTATCACATCTAAAATAAGCCATTTTATCTCCTTCCCCTTTTAGTTCACCCTTCCTCAGAAAGACCACTTTATTTTGATTGGCCAGTTTCAGGAAGCATACTGCATTTAAAAGTCACTTCCAATAAAAAGGTGTTTTTATGGCAGCTTCCCAGTAAAACGTGCTTTGTACTCCTGCTAAGGATTTTGACAACATTTAGCCCAGGTGTCAAAAACAAAAAAAGAAAAAAAATCTTACCTCAGACTTTCCACTGTACAATGTGGACTCTTCAGTTTTGCAGACAGAAGCTCAACTCCTGAATCCTCCACATTATTGTTACTCAGGTCCAGAGCTCTCAGGCTAGAAGGGGAACTGAGTACTAAAGACAAAGCTTCACAGCTTCTCTCTGAGAGGTTACAGCCACTCAGCCTGAAGAAATATTTGTAATCAAACAAAATCACTTTCTATATTAAACCAAAGCAAACAAAAAGAAAAATGCTTATATGCAATACAAGTAATTTAACATTAACAAAAACATAAATGCAATGCATTTGACATCTGGAAAAATAACAACAAAACACATTGAATTTTCTTGGTAAAAATAATAAAAATGAAAATATCAAAAAATATATATATATACCTCCATATTGACATGAAAAGCATTAAGGAGCTTCGTGGTTCTACCTCTGTACCTGCTAGCACAGGCATAAAGTACTGTTGGTCACTTTCCTAATTTTAATGTGGATTAAATACAATTTCAAATTGATCCTTATTGATTACAACTGGACCTTATTTACAGTTCCTCAATTAATTATTGATCTCAAATCAGCAATTTTACCTCCTTTCAAAAAAGACCATTTTAATTTGATTGGCCAGTTTCAGGAAGCATGCTGCTCCAACTTCTCTTGTAAAAAAAAAAAAAAAAAAAAAGTAAAAACCTATAAACACGATTTCTAACTGATGACTGGAAATTAAATCTCAACAAAGATGACATTAGCATAGAGGAATTTTGGCCCTTTGTGAAAAGGTAATTGCCTACACCACACTGAAACACCACTTTTTTCATGCACTCATTGGCAGTTATTGAAAACCTAATAAACTGTGGCAGTTTATTAGGTTTCGAGGAAATTACCTTTATTTTTTTATTTATTTTTTATTTTATCTATTTATTTATTTTGTCAACACAGCATTTGGATAGCTTTGTTCCCTTGACAATTTAAATCATCATGTAAAAAACATTTTGCAGTTACTTGGGTTAATTTTCCTAGTATTAAAATGTGTTTGATGATTTGAAACATGTAATTGTGATAAAGCTACAACACAAACAGAAATCAGAGAATTATTTATAACACTGTAGTTACAGTTTGACATCAGCTATCCACTAGAAATGAAGAATGAAAGACTTAGAGAAAAATCAAGAGTGAAAAAACGTAAGGAGAGGAAACCTGAAGAAGGTTCCTGAAGGATTAGACTGGAGCTGCAGTAAATTTTGTTTAACAGTAAAATAATATAAAGGAGGATTACTCCAAGTGCTTTTGGGATGAACCAAACATGACAGTCTTTTTTTTATTATTATTTCATTTGTATTTGTTTTTGAGCATTAAGAATCAGTTAGAATGAGGCCACCATATGCTGGTTCATAGTGGTTCATTAATAAGTGTTACACGCATAAATGTTTCAGAAACACTGACACCGTTTCCTGACATGAAGCATAAATATGACAAATACAGTTAGTCATTTCATTTAACAGTTTAGGAGCATCTATTGGACAGTTTTAGATTTTAAATTGTCAATGCTTATTTTTTTGTTAAGTAGAATACATTTTTTAAATATGACAAAAAGACTGATCACATATTTACTTACAGAGCTTTGTTGGAGGCTTTGACCACTGGCAGCAGCCTCAGAAGAGCCTCCTCTGAAGCAGAGTATTTCTTCAGGTCAAACACATCCAGATCTTTTTCTGATGACAGTAAGATGAAGACCAGAGCTGACCACTGAGCAGGAGACAGTTTATCTGTGGAGAGACTTCCTGATCTCAAGGACTGTTGGATCTCCTCCACTAGAGAACGATCATTCAGTTCATTCAGACAGTGGAACAAATTGATGCTTTTCTCTGAAGACAGATGGTCGCTGAACTTCTTCTTGATGTACTGGACTGTTTCCTGATTGATCTGTGAGCTACTTCCTGTCTGTGTCAGCAGACCTCGTAGCAGAGTCTGATTGGTCTGCAAAGAAAGACCCAGGAGGAAGCGGAGGAACAAGTCCAGGTGTCCATTTGGACTCTCTAAGGCCTTGTTCACAGCACTCTGGTGGAGAGATTGTAGTTTTTGAGTATTAAGTAATTTAGACCACAGGGACATTTTTTGTTGTTTATCGAGCAGATTGAGTCGAAAGTTGATGAAGGTCAGATGGACATGAAGAGCAGCCAGAAACTCCTGAACACTCAGATGGATGAAGCAGAACACCTTGTCCTGGTACAGTCCTCTCTCCTCTTTAAAGATCTGTGTGAACACTCCTGAGTACACTGAGGCTGCTCTGATATCGATGCCACACTCTGTCAGGTCTGATTCATAGAAGATCAGGTTTCCTTTCTGCAGCTGATCAAAAGCCAGTTTTCCCAGAGACTCAATCGTCTTCCTGCTCTCTGGACTCCAGTGTGGATCTGTCTCAGCTCCTCCATCATACTTGACCTTCTTCACTTTGGCCTGAACCACCAGGAAGTGGATGTACATCTCAGTCAGGGTCTTGGGCAGCTGTCCTCCCTCTGTGGTTTCCAGCACATCCTCCAGAACAGTAGCAGTGATCCAGCAGAAGACTGGGATGTGGCACATGATGTGGAGGCTTCGTGATGTCTTGATGTGGGAGATGATCCTGCTGGCCTGCTCCTCATCTCCTAATCTTTTCCTGAAGTACTCCTCCTTCTGTGGGTCAGTGAACCCTCTGATCGCTGTCACCACATCAACACAGTCAGGAGGGATCTGATTGGCTGCTGCAGGTCGTGTGGTTATCCAGATTTGAGCAGAGGGAAGCAGTTTCCCCCTGATAAGGTTTATCAGCAGCACATCCACTGAGGTGGACTTTCTAGGGTCAGTTAGGATTGTAGTCTTGTGGAAGTCCAGAGGAAGTCGACACTCATCCAGACCATCAAAGATGAACACAACCTGGAAGTCTTCAAAGCTGCAGATTCCTGCTTCTTTGGTTTCAGTAAAAAAGTGATGAACAAGTCCCACCAAGCTGAACTCTTCCTCTTTCAGCACATTCAGCTCTCTGAAAGTGAATGGAAATATCAACTGGATGTCCTGGTTGGTTTTGTCTTCAGCCCAGTCCAGGCTGTATTTCTGTGTTAAGACTGTTTTCCCAATGCCAGCCACTCCCTTTGTCAGCACTGTTCTGATTGGTTCATCTCTTCCAGGTGAGGCTTTAAAGATGTCTTCTTGTCTGATTGTTGTTTCTGGTCTGTCTGGTTTCCTGGATGCTGTTTCAATCTGTCTGACCTCATGTTCATCATTGACCTCTGCAGTCCCTCCCTCTGTGATGTAGAGCTTTGTGTAGATTTGATTTAGAAGGGTTGGGTTTCCTGCTTTAGCGATGCCCTCAAACACACACTGGAACTTCTTCCTCAAGACAGACTTGAGATCACGTTGAAAAGCTCCAATAAGGCATTCTAAAAGAACAAAAGAGAGAAAACCTTAAATATTGTACCAAGTGCAAATTGATATATGTTGGTTCATCTTTTGAGGCATTAATAATTTTTCCATTTATCATGCACAGCTCAAATCATTTTAGAAATCCTCTTACTGCTCTGCAGACAGTCAGCCAGCTCCTCCTGCTCCATTCTCCTCAGGAAGTCCACTGTGATCTTCACAAATGCCTCTCTGCTGCTCATCTGCTCATCATCCTCCCTTTGACTCTCTAAGCATTCTGGATAATCTGGACTCAGAACCTTCTGGATCTTCTTCAGCTCGTTCTTCACAAAAGTGATGATGTTGCCCTCCAGCAGCTGGAACAGAATATTTATGAATGAGCCAATCAGACTGAAATCATGGAGCCAAACATCAGATCCATGTTGGACACACTGATGATCCACTGGTCTACAAGGGCAGCATGGAGATGACTGTGAACAGAACAGATGTAAAATTATTGATCAAAAATGGTGGCACGCATACTTGCAGTTGCCCACCATTTTTATTGGTGCTCTGTGATGAGTTTCCTGGTAGTTCTATTAGTTTGCTTTTTAGTGAGGCTCACGCATACACAGACATACACATCATACAGTCACCATGCTTGCTGCTTTCCATTGGTTCGATACCAAGAAACCATGCGTTCGACTTATTCCTCTTTAGACCATTGGTACCTCCATGCATTATGATCCTGGCAGATGACAGAGGCAGTGTAGAGAGAGAAAGCAGAAATGAGGATGCCAAATGGGGATAAAAGCTAAGGTAGGTGTGTTGAAGGTTCTCAGTGATCCAGGTCATCATAGTCTAAGGAGCTTGGAACGTATGCGTCTGGACTTCTTTAAGTTTTGTCTCTTGAAGACGTTTTACTTCTCATCTGAGAAGCTTCTTCAATTCTAAGAGCAACAGGTGCAGATAGGATTGCCAACCGTCCCTTGAAAAACGGAATCGTTCCGTATTTAGAAACAAAAGTATTGAGCTGAAAAGGGTATGCACTTTGTCAAATGGTTAAAAAAATAATTACACACACAAAAACAAGAGCTAAGAAATTCCCCACACTGGGAAGGGTGAAGACAATCGGGTCGCCCACCCCTGGCCAATTAGGCGTCCCTTGTTTTGTTTTTCAGGTAGGTAGCCAGCCACACAGGCCAAAACTACCTGGCCTGACCTGCACACTCTCTCTCCTGCAAAACTGAGAAATTGTAACTTGCCAAATCCAGGACTACTGTCAAGTTATTCACAGAGACATGGCTCAAATCAAGTATACCAACAGAGCCTATTAAGGTAGAAGGCCGCTTAGTACATCCAGTGGGCAGGAAAATAAGACTACAAAATGTGCAGTGGAGGTGGGGCTCTGTTTTTACTCTCATAACTGGTGAACATAAACTGTAATAACTAACACTTAATGCTCCCTGGACTTTGAGTGTATGCCATGAGAGTTTAACATTGTCAATCTTACTGCTGTTTTCATACCTCTGCATCCCAACGCCGCAGAAGCTACGGACTACATGTTTTCTATTAGCAAACAAAAGAAGGCTCATCCTGATGGATTTTGTGTTAGCAGACTATTTCAATTTAAAGTCAATTTAAAGAGTGTCCTCCAAAAATTTTATAAATATATCAATTTTTTTTCTTCCCCCCCCCTTTGTATTATTGCAGGGTCTACCTTATGATATGAAGCGCCTTGAGGTGACTGTTGTTGTGATTTTTGCACTGTATAAAGGAAAGTGAAATGAATTGAATGCCCACTGTCTGATGAGGGGAAACTACACACTTGATCATGTTTATAGTATTATAAAATATGGCAAAAATAACAGAGGCGCAAAACACCAGCTACTGGTAGACAGAGCAGTTGCCCGAGACTGCAAGACTAGGTTGTGTTAGGGTTGAAAATTTTTTGATTTTTCTACTAAATAAAGGTCTTTAAATCATTTTCATATACACATTGCAAAAATGTGCTCATATGAGTTGGCACTCAGTCTTTTGAAGGTCAATAGCTTTGTTCGGTGTGACCAGTGTTGGGGAGTAACGGAATACATGTACCGCCGTTACGTATTTAAAATACAAAATATGAGTAACTGTATTCCGTTACAGTTACCGTTTAAAAAGGTGGTATTCAGAATGCAGTTACTTTGTTGAAACAAATGGATTACACTGCGGTACTTTCCTGTTTCATTTTGTCGCGGGTCAGGACTGTTTGGGTTTTGTTTGACAGCTACGTTCTGTTGTTCCAGGCGGCAGCGTTACGGTTGCCGTGGTTACAGGGCGACGCTCTCTCTCTCTCTCTCTCTGCGACTTTGTGTTTCCTGGGTGAGAGAGCGCCTTTTTGTCATTGTTGTTGCGCTAAGCTAACAGGCAGAATGCTACAAGCATAGCTCTAAAGAATGTAGCATCATGGGCAGTGTAGTCCGTGTTGCAGGGAGAATGGACTGCCATACACGTTATGGGTCTGTGAGCGCGAGGAGGGAGAAAAAGGGGAGTGGAAAGGTACGAGTTGTCATCGAGGAAAAACGGGAGCTGGAAGCATGTAAATATAATAATAACCACTGCAGCCAAGAAGAGTGCCTGACGAGCCCAGTTGTAAGTAAGCTATTAAGACTCGACTGTACACCGTGTTCGTGTTTTCCTTTGAAAACAATAAGTTCCGTTGGAGCAGCCTTTCAACGCCTCTCTCTGTCTCTTGCAAGAAAAGTTGACCCACACGACAAAGTAAAGCTATTTTTCGGCTACGAGCCGACAGGGACCCCGCCGTATTAGTCAGAGGTCCCTTTACTACAGTTCGGAGTCGCGGACCTTCAGTAATAGTAATAAATCACACAGCAATAGTACATTCATGTAGTTGTAAAAAGCATGATAATATATTAAGTAATCCAAAGTATTCAGAATACGTTACTGTCATTGAGTAACGTAACGGAATACGTTACAGAATACATTTTGGGGCATGTATTCTGTATTCTGTAATGGAATACATTTTAAAAGTAACCTTCCCAACACTGGGTGTGACTGTCCGGACTGATATATTGTAAGAATTATGTAGAGTACACAGGATTGATTGCAAACACGCTTACACACAGATAATGGGTTTTCTATAATTCTTTGGGTCAGGGAGCCCGGACAAGATATTCTAGACCAGAACTTAGAATCACTAAAAGAACAATGTGTTAGGTTTATATTGTTGATTGTTATTTATGCTTAGAAATATATACCCATATATGCTTAGAGTTTTATAATCGATTGCATATTGATAGGATGTCTGATCCTTAGCAGTCTACAAAGACTGTGTGCCTCCCAGAGCATTCTGGCATACACACACATCTTAAGGTCATGAGAGAGGTCACACCTTCTCTTTCTGATTTATGGTATAGGAGGAGACCTACTTTGTATCTGTTTGAGCATGAGTGCCTTTTGTTTAGGTGGACCGCTGGACTCCTGGCACCAGCTTTAGGGAGTCGTTCACAGGGTCACATCTTGACACCCCCCCCCCACGCCCATGCGCACACACACGCCTATGCGTACACACAGACAAGGTACTCTTTGTTCACATGTATGCCTGTGCAAGACATATGTTAATGAACTTATGCATAGTCATGTAGCTGCAATAAAGAGCAGTATTACTAGGGAGCAGACGAGAGCGACTGGGGTTTGAGCAGAAGGAACGGTGCTCCTCACAGATCTCTCCATCGTGCACGAGATCCAACAAAGTCCTCTGCTTGGTGTCCAAAGTA
The DNA here is from genome assembly GCF_041146795.1 of Maylandia zebra. Lineage (NCBI taxonomy): Eukaryota > Metazoa > Chordata > Actinopteri > Cichliformes > Cichlidae > Maylandia > Maylandia zebra. The sequence continues at coordinate 11,744,551 of NC_135168.1, read as the reverse complement.
CAAGAAGGCCCATGCCTCAATGCCCCACACCTGGATTCTGGAATACCCTAGAACTATACAAGATCAAAAGGGATGTGGCGTACAACACTGAAGGCCAACTTCAAGCCCATAGCACAAGTCACCATCAAGTGCGGGATCTACCAAGGAGATGCTCTGTCCCCACTGCTGTTCTGCATAGACCTGCACCCTCTCAGTGAGATCATTAACAAGACTGGCTATGGATACTGGCTGGCAGCTGTCAGCCACCTCGTGTACATGGATGACATCAAGTTGTGCGCCAAGAGTCAACAACAAATCGATTCACTGATCCACACCACCAGGCTATACAGCAATGACATTGGAATGTATTTCGGACTGGAGCAGTGTAGTCAGATGGTAACAAAGAGAGAGAAGGTAGTCAGAACCCCCACCATTATACCTGTAAGACCAACAGATCTATAGATACAATTAACGACTACCCTAGACTGTGCTACACCACCTGGAGAAACATGGCATATATCCGACCTCAGTATGCAACACAACATCTTCCTGTGCGTTTGATACTTCTCAACAGACTGCAGTCAGAGAGGATGCTTGTCAAGTTCACTGTTGAGAATATATCTATGAGGAAGTGAAGAGCAGACATATTTCACATTTAGTGTCAAAGAAAACAAGACACTTTTGTTAGATGTATATTATATTTTAATCAATGGAATCAACTTTAGATTTAGTCAACTAAAAGAACTTAGATAACTAAATTATGACTAAAACTAAATGACATTTTAGTCAACAGACCATGTCTTAAATAAATCAAAACTTACTGCCTGTTACGTGTCTGCAGGCTGCATGCTTTCTTTCCCTCTCCTTTTGTTTGCCGTTGCCTTAAGTCGCAGACTGCAGGCTGATGTCAATCTGGGGCCGTCCAACTAATTAGTGGAGGGAGACCCTGATTGGACAATCCAGGAGTGCACAACTTGATAAGGAGACTCACCTGTGGCTGGGTGCGGCTCTCTTCCCTCCTTTGAATTGTTTGGTACATGTGTGAAGTGTCTCTGCTGTCCTTTTGTTTGATGATTGTGGTGGGAGTAAAGTGGACTAGGTAAGTTTGGTGACCCCATACACTAGTGATGGCCAAATGAAGCTTTCTGAAGCTTGTATTGAAAAACGGTTCATTACTCGAAGCTTTTCAACACAGTCCTCTCTGTTGACATCTGGTGGCAAAAAATATGAAGAGCAGCTTGAATCCACAAAATAAAACCAACTGCTTCATTATGATTGCTCACTCTACAGAGTGGAGTTCTGTCTGATATTGGGCCACCGCTGTGTTGCTTTTAACATGTATTTTTGGGGGTGAAAAAAATGTTGTTTATTTCTTTAATACATAATTTTGACCACTAAACGTTCCTTGTTTAAATATGCACCATGGTTTGGTCTTTCTTTGCTTGTGACTTTTTGATGTTGGTAAATACAATAATTGAAAAGTACCACGCTACATATAATATACATATAATAATGTACAACACATTATGGAGTGTGTTTCTGCTGTGAGGTCCTGTCTCCTTGTACTTATGCAATTAATCGCCAGACAGGCATATTTATAAATAATATTATATTAGGGACATTTTCCTATACATATTTTTGACCTGGGGTTAGAATTGATTGTGAACTGGAAAAGGAAAATGCTTATGAACTTGCAAATTAAAAACATGATGCATTGACGGTAGCCCTTTTTCATTTTTATTTAAGAAGAGAATTTGTTCTAGTGTGCTATGGCCGAACCTGTTCCTTTTCGTGGAGATCATTTCTCCTGCATTAAGGAAAATCCCTTCACATGGCACAGAGGACGCTGGAGTGCAGAGAAACTGATAGAGATGCAGTTATACAGTCTACCTGGGCCCCACCAACTATCAGCTAAAGAGAATAAATAAATTAAATTGCTGCACATTTTGCAGACTAACGTTTTAAGATTAATTAAAAAAATAATATATATATTTTTATAACATTAAATATAAAGAGTCAAATGGAAGTTCTTCTAAAGTTATTTAATGATATTTATATTATGATAATCAGATTTTTGACATTTTAAGTTTTTCCCGTTTTCAGATATAATAAACACGCACAAAACAAAAGCAAACGGCCAGAACACAAAGCTGGAAAACCCACCCGATCGACCAAAATCAACTCAAAATACTCCCACACAACAGAACCTCCTCTATTCCTCACTGGCTCCAAATCTCTCAGTAGAAATATCAGTGGTTCGCTATCTGTCACCATCAAAACACTCCACAAATCCCGCGAATGATTCACTTCCTTATAAACCAGAGAATCAGACACCGAAGCGGTTAGGTTCTAAATGAAGCTTCGGACGTCACTCATCACGTGACTCGGGCCAAACAAATCAAGCTTCGACACAGTGCTTCTGAAGCAGTGTGTCGATTTTTGTGACACACGCAGTCAGCTTCAAGCGGGCCATCACTACCATACACTTACTCACATAGTCTTTTTGTTAGAAACACTAGGTAAGTAGGTTGATGCCACCCATGTAATTTTGAGCTTGTTTTGAGTTGAGGTTTAGGGTCTTTCCCTCGTTTGTTGCTTTTCTAGGATAATAGCTCAGCTAAGTTTTGGTTTTGTCTTTTTGGTGTTTTCTTTGGCACAACCTAACTGTCCCTTTCTCCCCCACATTTGTTGTTTGAATCTGGGTTATTTATTTTGTGAGAGTGCTGTCATTAAACTTTTTTTCATAACACCTGTACCGAGTTTCTGGAGTTGTGTTCTCCCCCCCTGCTTTCGAGGAGACGTAACACAAGTGGCGGCTCGTCCGGGATCTATTTTCCAGAGCTATAGACAACGCTGGTGCTTGGTACAATGTTACTGCCTTGTATTTAAATATGGATTTCGACTTAGAAGATTTCATTCGTGCTCCGAGACCTGAGAAGTTTGAGTTATGTCGTAAACATGACTTATTGAGTATTGCGGCACACTTTGATATTCCAGTAAAGAAATATAGTGCGAAAAAGGAAATTAAGGGTATTATCTTACAACGTTTAGTTGAGTTGAAAATCTTGCCTGGTTCTGATGTATGTGATGGTAATGTTCTTTCTGTTGAGCAAGGTGTCAAACCTCTGAACGAGGATGTTGGTGCTATAGCTACTCCCCCCAAAGTCCAGGTGGAGCCTAAGGTGCCTCCTACTCTACCTCGTTTCGATCCTTTGTCCTCAGTGGGTCAAACAGACATGCTAGACTTAAGGTGCGTCTAGCTCGCCTTCGGCTGGAGGCGCAGGAAAGGGAGCAAACACGTAAGGCCGAGCTTGACCTCAAACTTTGGATACATCAGCTAGAAATTGGAGCTGAGAAGGAGGTAAAGTTAAAACAGCTAGAAGTGGAAGCTATGAGATTTACACAAGGCCTGTTTTCTCCCAGCTCACCGGTTACTTCAGATCCTTTGCATTCATCTGGCAGCACCTGTAGGTTTGATGTGCGCAATAATATTGCTTTGGTGCCAACATTTAGAGAGACCGAAGTTGATTCCTACTTTAATGCTTTTGAAAGGATTGCAACAGCATTAGAATGGCCAAATGAAATGTGGGCTGTGCTGCTGCAATGCAAGCTAGTGGGCAAAGCACAGGAGGTTGTGTCATCTCTCTCTATCGAAAACAGCATGAAATACGATGTACTGAAAGAGTCCATCCTTCATGCTTATGAGCTTGTACCTGAGGCATACCAACAAAAATTCAGGAATCACAAGAAGTCTAATGGTCACACATATGTAGAGTTTGCACGTGAGAAGGCAGTTCTTTTTGACAAGTGGTGCACAGCAAGTGAAGTGAAGAAAGAGTTTGAAGCGCTTCGTCAGTTAGTCCTGTTGGAAGATTTTAAGAATCTATTACTGTTAGAGTTTGTATTGTTGATTGTCATTTATGCTTAGAAATATCTACTTATATATGCTTAGAGTTTATAATTAGTTATAGATTGGTAGAGGTTTGATCATACTTGATAGTCTGCAAACTTTGTGTGTATTAGAGAGCGCACTGGGGGCACGAGAGAGGTCGTACCTTGTCTTATTGTTTTATGGTAGGATTAACGTAGCTATGTTTGTTTTAGTCTAAGTGCTTTTTGTTTAGATGAACTGCAGGACTTCCTCACGGTGTTATCTAGGATGAGGGGGGGGGGGGGGGTCTATCCTCTTCCTGACCAAGGATGTTTGACCCTTTGATCAGAGACACACACACACACACACACACAGTATTCTTTGTTTACATGTATACCCATGTGAGATGTTATATGTTAATGACCCTATGCATATTCATGTAACCACAATAAAAGGAGTGCTATGGGAAGCCTGGCTGAGAGTCTGATGGAGGTCAAGTGGTGGAACGACGCTTGGCTCTAGCCAGGTCTCCCTCATGCATGAGTAAACCAGAGAACTCTGCCTACTTGTGTCTTGCTTTGCAGTGTAATTATATTGTCTTCAACGTTCCAGCGGATGGGTTCAAGCTACAAACCTATCAATTACCAGAGAAGCTTGTAATGTTTTTAAATGAGCAAAAGGTTGCCTCACTGTCAAAAGCAGCCGTTTTGGCTGATGAGTTCACTTTGACTCACAAAAATGTGTTTGCATCACCCCCTCGTTCAGATAAAGTGTTGATCACACGCTCACCGAAGCCTAATCGTGGTCAGCCTGAAGCCAGAGCTAAGTAACAATTTCTCTCTCGTGAGGTACGTGAATGCTTCTATTGCCACAAAAAAGGTCATGCCATTGCTGATTGCCCTGCACTAAAAAATAAGACTACAACACCACAACCCAAGGGCATGGGTTTGATTAAAAACATGTCGCCTCCCAGAGACCAAACATCTCAGAGTGAAATAGACCCTTGTTTCAAACCTTTTATCACACAGGGTTGTGTTTCTTTGACGGGTGGTACTGTTGATGACCAGTCTGTAACAATGCTGCGAGACACGGGTGGTTCGCAGTCCATCATTCGAGAGGGTATTTTGCCTTTGTCTGTTGAGTCATCCTGTCGGTCAAGTGTTGTGGTCCAGGGTATCGGAATGACTTTTGTGTCTGCACCTTTGCACAATGTTCATATCACTTCCTCTGTGTTCAGTGGAGTTGGTAAGGTCGCTGTCCTCCCCTCGCTGCCAATAAAAGGGGTTGATTTCATCCTCGGGAATGATTTAGCAGGTGGAAAAGTCATGCCTGTCCCTGAGATGCTGGATGAGCCTGAAACAGGCTTGGAAGTTAAACAGCAAGAATATGCTAACATTTTTCCTGCTTGTGTGGTAACTAGATCTCAATCCAGGAAGAATGACTTTGACTGGTCTGACTCTCTCCTCGTTATGACAGAAGGACCTGATAGTGTTGAACCTGAAGCTATGCTTAAAGATGAGTCTAGAAAGATGTTTTCTCTTACTGACGCAGACATAAAACTGCCTGCTTCTAGAGAGGAATTTATTGTTGCACAGCATGAAGATGACTCTCTTCTGAAATGCCGTACTTCTGTACTTACCCAGGAGGAAGCTAAGGTAAAGAAGGTAGCGTACATTGTTGATGAGGGTCTCCTTCTACGTCGCTGGGCTGGTGGAAACTTAGATGACTGGCATACAGTTTATCAAGTTGTTGTGCCAAAGGTTTTCCGCTTGCAAGTCCTAGCGTTAGCACATGATCACCCACTTTCCGGACACCTTGGCATAAATAAAACGTATCATAAGGTCCTCAAACTTTTTTTTTTGGCCAGGACTCAAGTCTGATGTTGTACGTTACTGTCGTACCTGCCATGTTTGCCAAGTTGTGGGCAAGCCAAATCAAGTTATCCCACCTGCACCCCTGTCACCAATTCCAGTGATGGGTGAACCATTTAGCAGGGTTATTGTTGACTGTGTAGGGCCTTTACCAAAATCAAAGTCAGGGCACCAATACATTCTAACAATGATGTGTGCTTCTACTAGGTTTCCTGAAGCAGTGCCCTTGTGAAGAATCACCCCTCCTGTAATCAGTAAAGCTCTGGTCGGTTTCTTCTCTGTGTTTGGTCTTCCAAAGGTAGTCCAGACTGATCAGGGAACCAACTTTAAGTCTAGGACCTTTGCTCAGGCCTTGAAGGCATTAGGAGTGGAACACATTACATCAAGTCCCTACCATCCTGAAAGTCAGGGAGCGCTTGAAAGATTTCACCAGACATTAAAGTCTATGCTCCGCAAATGCTGTCTGGAGACTGGAAAGAAGTGGGATGAGGGTATCCCATTCTTATTGTTCGCTGCTCGTGAAACAGTGCAGGAGTCCCTAGGCTTTAGTCCTGCACAGCTTGTATTTGGACATGAAGTTAGAGGACCATTGCATATCCTTAAATAACAGCTAGTTGTTCCAACTAAAACATTGAAGAGCATCCCTGAGTACGTGGCTAAAATTAGAAAGTGCCTTAAATCAGCTTGCGCTATTGCCAGGGACACCTTAACTGCTAGGCAGATAAGGATGAAAAAACACTATGATCGGAGAGCAGTTGCTCGTCAGTTTAAACCTGATGATCAGGTTCTAGTTTTGCTCCCCATCCTGGGTTCTTCTCTGAGAACAAAGTTTTCGGGACCATATGTTGTGGAAAAGAAACTTAGTGAGACCAATTATGTTGTTCAAACACCTGATCGTCGTCACAAGACCAGAGTATGCCATGTTAACATGATGAAACATTATCTTACGAGAGAGAATGAAGATGATCCCCTCACTCCACACAAGGTTACATCTAGCTCTCCAGTAGCATGCGTAACTTCAGAGGTAGCCAATGAAAGCAGTGAGGAGGATGCGGTCCGGAGCCTGGAGTTCCCCTTGTTTGTTGGATATTAAAGCTGATGGGAGTCCACGGTTCTGTACGGACTTCCACAGAGTGAATGCTGTGACAGTTCCTGACGCATACCCCTTGCCCCTCATCAATGATTGCATTGATGACATCGGACCTGCCACATTTGTTACTAAGCTGGATATGTTGAAAGGTTACTGGCAGATTCCTTTAACCAAAAGTGCGTCAGAGATATCCGCTTTTCTAACTCCAGACAGTTTCCTCCAGTACACAGTCATGCCATTTGGGTTATGTAATGCGCTAGCTACATTTCAGAGGCTATTGAACAAAGTACTGGGCGACGTTCCAAACTGCCGGGTGTATCTGGACGACATAGTTGTGTATTCCAGTGAATGGGCAGAGCATCTTACTACTTTGTCAGCTGTGTTTGACCGTCTCTCAGCTGCCTCGCTGACTTTGAACCTTGCACCATTCTCTTTCTAGGCCAACTAGTTGGCGGAGGAAAGGTATGCCCAGTGGATGCAAAGATCCATGCCATTTCAACCTTTCCAGTTCCATCTACAAGAAGGGAGCTACGTCGTTTTCTTGGAATGGCTGGATATTATCGCCGGTTCTGTAAGAACTTCTCAACAGTAGCTGCCCCGTTGACTGCCTTGACCAGTCCATCAGTTCCATTTTCCTGGTCTAATGAATGCCAACATGCCTTTGAGAATCTTAAAGGATTGCTTTCATGTTCACCTGTTCTCTCCGCCCCAGACTTCAGCCGACCATTCAAGTTGGAGGTCGATGCTAGCGCCGTTGGGGTAGGTGTTGTCCTTCTACAGGAAGATCAGGATGGACTCGATCACCCTGTGTGCTACTTCTCAAAGAAGTTCACTCTTCCTCAGAGAAGGCATTCAACAATCGAACAAGAAACTCTTGCTGTTCTGCTGGCTCTGCAACATTTTGAGGTTTATCTTGGATTAAGTGTAGAACCCATAAAAGTCTTTACAGACCACAATCCGCTTGTTTTCCTTTCAAGGATGTACAATAACAATCATCGGCTTATGGGTTGGTCTTTAATCATTCAAGAGTATAACCTTCAAATCTGCCATAAAAAAGGGACAGACAATGTCCTGGCTGATGCACTATCCCGTGCCCTGTAGTCTGTTTAGGGTTTTTGTTTGTGTTTGAAGGATCCAAACTTTTTGTTTGGACTTGTAAGGGTGGGGGTGTTACGTGTCTGCAGGTTGCATGTTTTCTTTCCCTCTCCTTTTGTTTGCCGTTCCCTTAGGTCGTAGACTGCAGGCTGATGTCAATCTGGGGCCGTCCAACTAATTAGAGGGGGGAGACCCTGATTGGACAATCCAGGAGTGCATACCTTGATAAGGAGACTCACCTGTGGCTGGGCGTGGCTCTCTTCCCTCCTTTGAATTGTTTGGTACATGTGTGAAGTTTCTCTGCTGTCATTCTTTTGTTTGATGATTGTGGTGGGAGTAAAGTGGACTAGGTAAGTTTGGGGACCCCATACACTTACTCACATACAGTGGGGCAAAAAAGTATTTAGTCAGCCACCGATTGTGCAAGTTCCCCCACTTAAAATGATGACAGAGGTCAGTAATATGCACCAGAGGTACACTTCAACTGTGAGAGACAGAATGTGAAAAAAAAAATCCATGAATTCACATGGTAGGATTTGTAAAGAATTTATCCGTAAATCAGGGTGGCAAATAAGTATTTGGTCACCTCAAACATGGAAAATCTCTGGCTCTCACAGACCTGTAACATCTTCTGTAAGACGCTTTTCTGTCCCCCACTCGTTACCTGTATGAATGGCACCTGTTTGAACTCATCATCTGTATAAAAGACACCTGTCCACAGCCTCAAACAGTCAGACTCCAAACTCTGCCATGGCCAAGATCAAAGAGCTCTCGAAGGACACCAGGAAAAGTAATGTAGACCTGCACCAGACTGGGAAGAGTGAATCTACAATAGGCAAGCAGCTTGGTGTGAAAAAATCAACTGTGGGAGCAATCATCAGAAAATGGAAGACATACAAGACCACTGATAATCTCCCACAATCTGGGGCTCCACGCAAGATCTCATCCCGTGGGGTCAAAATGATCATGAGAACGGTGAGCAAAGATCCCAGAACCACAAGGGGGGACCTGGTGAATGACCTGCAGAGAGCTGGGACCAAAGTAGCAAAGGTCACCATCAGTAACACACTACAACGGCAGGGAATCAAATCCCGCAGTGCCAGACGTGTTCCGCTGCTGAAGCCAGTGCATGTCCAGGCCCGTCTGAAGTCTGCCAGAGAGAACATGGATGATACAGCAGAGGATTGGGAGAATGTCATGTGGTCAGATGAAACCAAAGTAGAACTTTTTGGTATAAACTCAATTCGTCGTGTTTGGAGGACGAAGAATACTGAGTTGCATCCCAAGAACACCATACCTACTGTGAAGCATGGGGGTGGGAACATCATGCTATGGGGCTGTTTTTCTGCCAAGGGGACAGGACGACTGATCCGTGTTAAGGACAGAATGAATGGGGCCATGTATCGTGAGATTTTGAGCCAAACCCTCCTTCCATCAGTGAGAACTTTGAAGATGAAACGCGGCTGGGTCTTCCAACATGACAATGATCCAAAACACACCGCCCGGGCAACAAAGGAGTGGCTCCGTAAGAAGCATTTGAAAGTCCTGGAGTGGCCTAGCAAGTCGCCAGACCTCAACCCCATAGAAAATCTGTGGCGGGAGTTGAAAGTCCGTGTTGCTCGGCGACAGCCCCAAAACATCACTGCTCTCGAGAAGATCTGCATGGAGGAATGGGCCAAAATATCAGCTACTGTGTGTGCAAACCTGGTAAAGACCTATAGTAAACGTTTGACCTCTGTTATTGCCAACAAAGGTTATGTTACAAAGTATTGAGTTGTGTTTTTGTTATTGACCAAATACTTATTTGCCACCCTGATTTACGAATAAATTCTTTACAAATCCTACCATGTGAATTCATGGATTTTTTTTTTTTCACATTCTGTCTCTCACAGTTGACGTGTACCTCTGGTGCAAATTACTGACCTCTGTCATCATTTTAGGTGGGGGAACTTGCACAATCGGTGGCTGACTAAATACTTTTTTGCCCCACTGTAGAGTCTTTTTGTTAGAAACACTAGGTAAGTAGGTTGGTGCCACCCATGTAATTTTGAGCTTGTTTTGAGTTGAGGTTTAGGGTCTTTCCCTCTTGTTTGTTGCTTTTCTAGGATAATAGCTCAGCTAAGTTTTGGTTTTGTCTTTTTGGTGTTTTCTTTGGCACAACCTAACTGTCCCTTTCTCCCCCACATTTGTTGTTTGAATCTGGGTTATTTATTTTGTGAGAGTGCTGCCATTAAACTTTTTTTCATAACACCTGTACCGAGTTTCCGAAGTTGTTGTGTTCTCCCCTCCTGCCCTCGAGGAGACGTAACACTGCCAAAATTAACATTTGTCCGCAGCAGAAAGAAAGACTATGGACCTATGAACTCTGACCCTGAGGTGAAGGGATTTGCAATAATACAAGTATTTTATTAGATGTAACTATGGTATCAATTTGAAGCTCTTACGTCACCTCTTTCTCAAGTGACACAAACTTGGGTGCTCACATCAGCCGGTTTAAGATAACCCACAGCCTTTTAAAGCTGAGGGATAAAAAAAATAGACAAAACATCACAAACCAGCAGTTACCTGCCATGGATGACAACTTACCAAACATTTCAAGATCCCACCCATCATGTGTTTGAACTGTTACAATTAAGGTAACACTTAGCGATCCATTAACACACACAGCACAAGATTCAACACAACACATGCAAGAATTACAGGAATGAATCACAATGTGCACTTTGATGCACTTTTAATGTACAGTAATGGACTTTTTAAATGCACCCATGACTGGAATGAACTCTTTTATTATTTCTATAACATATTTTATTATTATTACTGAATTCAGTGAGTCTCGTTCTTGCGTTAAATTTTGTTGTGTACTTTTTGTTACTATGACAATAAAGAGCAAAGTAGTTGTTGTACATGTACAGACCATAAATATGGAGTCCAGGTGCTGGGAAGACTGACCACTGGGGACCTCTGAGTTCTCCTGGTCCACACTGTAGAGGAATCATGAAGAATTAGTTAAAGCACAGATCCAGATAACTCAGTGTAGTTGTAAGTGTTCACCAGTCCGGAGGATCCCACTGATGACCACCAGCTCAGCTTAGTGTTTTTCTTTGAGTTTCAGTGTTGTGCTGAGCATCAATCCCCAGAGATCTTGAACGCTTTTAAAGATTTAAACCGCATCTCCAATAGAAATCTTATACCTTACAGTCATGACCTCAGGCTCCTGATACATTTCACATAAAGCTGAATTCCAATCTGGATCACTGGGAGTCCACTCTGCTGTTTCCTGGTAGTAAGCCATACAGGTATCAACCAGTTTAAATCTCAGAACTAAGCAAAAGTGGACACAGACTTAGAAAAGAGGCAGGATACACTACAGAGCCCAGAGAGGTTGTATCCACAAATTTATCTGAGACCCACAGGTCTGTGTTCTGCTCTAGGCATGTGTAACAGCTTTCTACACCAAGGCCATGGCACAAGATGACCGTATCCCCCTGAGACCAAACCACACTTCAAGTAAGTCATTACACAGTGGTTCACAGGAAATGGGGTTGGGTCAGGAATAATAGAATAGAATAAACTTTTATTATCCCAAGAATGAGAAATTTGGGGGTTACACAGCTCTTGTAGCAAGGGGAATATAAAATATAAAAGTAAGACACATAAGCAACGGAATTTCACATATGCATAAATATGTACATAAATTTCCTTTGAGGTCAACCTTCAGGATCAATAAAGTTTTATTGAATTGAATTGAATTGATAAATATGTATGGAAAAATTATATGGACATATGTAAAAAATATACAAGGATTTTAGAGAGATTGGGATCAGAGGACAGGCGCAACAGCAGGCTATAAGAGAACTAGCTAACACTGCTGAGAGGACCAGTCTCTGGCTATGGTTAAAAAGGGCTGACATCACTTGGGCAGCTAAGGCAGTCAGCTAACCGTGAGAGAAAAGAATTATTCCACTCTTCTCCCCTCTGCTCTTCTCCCCTTTTCTGTGAGGCAGTGGGGAGGTAGAGCGTACAGCCCAATCCGGCGGGTAGGTGTGGGAAGCCAGATCGAGCACCCCCTTCTGGCTCTCCTCTCTGCTCTCTCCCATCTTCTCCCTTTTGCCTTACCTGTCTCTATCACCTTTTCTATCCCTTTGAAGAAGTTAGCCGCCATAAATGCTAAAGAGGTAAGTATTATTTCTCAGTTGCTGTGAATAGATAGAAAATAAACTGTAGGAAACTAAACAGAAGGAAGAAGAAAAGAAATAACGATTTGACATAAACCAGTACACACTTCAGGGCCTGATCAACTCTGGCAGGGCCTCCTTGGATGAGGGTGTCTAGTGATAATGGCTGAAACACCTGATGAATCCAAGGTCCACTACTGATGATGTGTCCCAAATTTAAAAAGATAATCTAGATCAGATCTCTAATCCCTAAACCTAACTGTTGGAAGATTTTGAGTTTTGTGTTATGTTTATTTTGTAGCTTCATTTAAAGGAAGAAGAGCTTATGAGTTGTACAACTGCACGAAAGGGAAGTGAGACATTGTGTGCAGAAAATATGTGCTACGACCGTTAAACGCCTTTTTTCTTTTTCAACAGATAAGCTAACGGTCCCTCCTTTTAAGGAGTTGTTATCAGTTCCATACATGCCACATGTAACGCAAAGTTATTTAAGGACTAGTTTATTTCAATGGATGAATTTACTGACTGACGCGCAGAAGAAATAGTTCTTTATGGAGCCTAGATGGTGTGAATGATGAGACCAAAGACTGCAATATCTTGTACCAAAAATATATTGAATAAATGGGGGACAGGGGAAATGGAACAAAATAATTAATACAACACACAACATAAACGCCCACAATTAAATAATAAATCAATGCTTTGATTTTTCTGTGCAAGAGTTCTTTAAGATTCTTTGGAACCGGCCAGGACTTAAGTGTCTCGATTTTATCTGGATATGTCTGCACACCATCCTTTGACACAACATGCCCCAGGTATTTAACGGATTTCTGGAAAAACATGCACTTTTCAACTGAGAGCTTGAGTCCAAATTCCTTCAGACGGTGAAGGACTTTCAGTAGTCTCCTCTCATGCTCTTCAAGCATTGGTGCAAAAATAATCAAGTCGTCAATGAAGACCAAGACTTCTTTCAAGTTCATTTCTCCCATGCACTTTTCCATTAGTCGTTGGAAGGTACTGGGTGCGTTTGTGACTCCCTGGGGCATTCTGTTGAACTCATAGAATCCAAGTGGACATACAAATGCTTTTTTGCTCTTGTCTTCCTCCTCCATTTCAATCTGATAATAACCAGATTTAAGGTCAAGGACTGAAAACCACTCTGATCCAGAGAGAGCTGTACAAGTATCCTCCAACTTTGGCAATGCATATGCATCTTTAATGGTTTGCAGATTTAGTTTCCGGTAATCAATGCAGAGCCGCACACTCCCATTCTTCTTTCGCACCACGACAATGGGTGATGCAAAAGGTGACTCTGACTCTCTGATGACCCCAGAGTCAACCAGCTCCTTCAGGTGTTGGCGCACAGCATCCAAATCTTGAGGATGGATTGGTCTTGGGCGCTGTTTGAAGGGAGTAGGGTCAGAGAGCTTGATCTGATGTTTCACTTTATTGGTTTTCCCAAAGTCAAGGTCGTGTTTTGCAAAGACATCATGGAGGGCGTTTAACTTCTCAGTAATATGACTCTTCCATTCCGGTGTTAAGGGGGAGTCACCGAAGTTGAACCCAGAAGTCACAGGGTTAGGAGGCATACTGTCATGACTCCTTTCCTGACACTGAATAGACTGAATGGCACTGATCTCCGCAATGATGGCTTTGGCTGGGAGGGTTACATCATGATCAGACTGGTTGCAGATTACCACAGGTAAGTGGTATGGCTGGTGAGAAGGGAAATCCATGACACAAGACGGGACCATTAAGACTAAGTCGGATGTTCCACCAACACAGCCTTCTCGGCCTGGAGGCAGCGTCCGCAAATTAACCCCTCCAAGGCAACAGTTTTTCCAGCTGGGATGGTCTGCGGTCCGTCAGTGTGCAGCTTGATGATTCCGTGATGGTTACTGTTGGCCAGTCTGTATCATTGCTCAAGGATTCTCAGCACCGCTCTGTATCCATGTGGCACTGGAATGGAGGGTTGTTGGTCTGAGAATGCTTTCTCATATGCCAAGTCCAGAGTGTTTGTACCAATCAGTATTGACGGCTGTTGAGCTGATTGGTGCCAAGTCCAGAGTGTTTGTACCAATCAGTATTGACGGCTGTTGAGCTGATTGGACATCAGGAACTACCAGGGCAAGTGTGTCAACAGCTGTGGTGGAACCCAAGAAGTCGGGAGGGAAAGTGACGTTCAGCTCCACATAACCAAGGTATGGAACAGCTTGGCCATTTGCTCCTATCTCCAGGAGATTTTTCAGAGGTTGTATCTCATGGTCAGAAAGATAATCATGGTGGAAGGAGTGAGAGATGGTGGTTACCTGAGACCCAGTGTCTAACAGGCAGTTGAATACAGTTCCTCCAACCGTGACCTGTGCTGTGCTTCTGGTTCCAATGAGTCCTTTAGGCAATGTGATGGAATGTCCATCCTGCTTGTAACTGGGACATGGGTCGACTGCAGCCTCCGTCTGTCCCTCCACAGAGACTGCCTCTAGTTTGATGATTTGTTATTGCTGTCCCAAGCCTGCTGTCTTTTTTGAAGTTGTTTCTTCTCTTCCAGAACCAGTGGCGGGTTCGGAGGGTTGGCGCATCCTGCTGACATGTGCCTATCCTCTCCACATTTAAAGCAGTAGCCTGCTCTAGGCCGGGAACTGGTTGCACTGCTGCTGGGTCTTGGTTGTGCTGATCTGAGTCGAGGTGGTGCTGGCCTGGGGAATTGAGAATTCTGTGAGAGAAGAGCAGCTATTTGACTCTGCAGTTTCTGCATCTGTTGCTTCAGCTCATTAATAGCTTTGGTGTCTGAATGGCTACAAGCACTTGTGCTCTGGGAATGAACAGCGGCACGAGGCTTGGATGCAGTTAGGTGCTTCTTCATGAGATTCTCCTTGGCCAGCTGTCTACCCTCCTCAGTTCGAAGCAGCAGGAGGAGCTCTGCAAAACATGGGGGATCGCTCCTCAAGTTCTCCAACTGTAGTTTGTTCAGGATATCGCTATCCCAGCATCCTCGACAAAACTGCTTGAGTAAATGTTTGTTGAAGTCTGAAGACAAGATACCACCTCTTTTCATCACAGTGTTTAATGTGAGTTGTAAACGTTGCAAAAAAGCAGAGGGTTTCTCACCTGGATCCTGTAACGTATTCGGGAATTGAGCAAACAACTCTTCACCATCTTGTACTAAAGCAAAAGCAGAATCCAACACTGCACAATCGGTGGCTGACTAAATACTTTTTTGCCCCACTGTGTGTGTATATATGTATGTATGTATGTATGTATGTATGTATGTGTGTGTGTGTGTGTGTGTGTGTGTGTGTGTGTGTGTGTGTGTGTGTATGTGTATATATATATATATATATATATATGTGTATATATATATATATATATGTGTATATATATATATATATATGTGTATATATATATATATATATATATATATATATATATATATATATATATGTGTGTGTGTGTGTGTGTGTGTGTGTGTGTGTGTGTGTGTGTGTGTGTGTGTGTGTGTGTGTGTGTATATATAGGGTGGCCTTTTGTTGTGGGCAGTCTGAGGTACACCTGTGCACTACTCATGATGTCAGATCAGCATCCTGATGTGGCACACCTGTGAGGTGGGATGGATTATCTCAATATAGCAGATGTGCCCACTACCACACATTTGGACTGATTTGTGACCACTGTTGGGAGGGATGGTTATATTGTGTATCTGGAATGAATTTTAGGTCTCTACGTCCATCCCATGGGGAATGGGAGCAGTAACAAAAGTGTTGCGTTTATATTTTTGTTCAGTGTATATATATATATATATATATATATATGCATATGCCATTCCTCCACTCCAGCAGACCACAGCAGAAAAGATAGCAGACGCCACCACAGTGTCTTAAAACATCCTTAGGAGTGTCCAGTTCACCCTGAAGGATCTCAGTCGCCCGCCGTAGCAGGTGGAGATGACTGAGACCCTTTTTGTAAAGTGCATTTGTGTTTGTGGACCAGTCCAGTTTGTTATTGAGGTGAACACCCAGGTATTTGTACTCTTCCACCATTTCAATGTCCAAACCCTGGGTGTTCACTTGTCTTGCTGGCACTGATGTGAAAATGGTTCTGTTTACACCAGCTGACGACCCCCCATGTATTCCAGTTTGTTTCCCTCCGACAACTGACCCACAATGGCCATGTCGTCTTAGAACAACATCAATAATAACTGATCAATGGCCATAAGTACCATTTGATCTGTGGTTGTTGATCAATGGTCATGAGAATTTGCATATTAATGATCAAGGACCTGACCTCCCAGCCCATTGTTCCTTCAGTGTGCTGGTTTCAGTCATTATGTAAATGTACTGTTTATAAGATTGAAAACTGCAGTCAGCTGAGACTGAAGAAGTCACTTGGATGAGCGATGAAACATTTCTCCCACTGTAAACGCTGCGGTCAGATGAACAGAATCAACTTTTAGGGATTTACTTACCTGGATGACTGAACATGCGTCAAAATGTTTTTTTTCTACATTTTGGCAGATTGTAGTTTGATTTTTTATTTGATGGATTTTCAGAAAACTAGAGAAAAGTGGAGAGTGACTTTAGTTTGTAGAAGTTAAATAACAGTGTTTGGGCCATCTTTGATGCTCTGAGTTTTATGAATAAAAGTGAAATCTGTGCAGCAAAGTTAGTGTTACCTCCTCTAACTTGCTCCTATAGACAGCACAAACTGACTGATAGAAGAAAACATGACAATGAGCATCACTCATGGTCTGGTCACTTACTGTTTGCTGAAGTGGATCTTCAGTTGATCAGAAACAAAAGGCTTGTTTTTAAGAGACACTTTAAATAGGATTGAGGGAATGACGTGTTTGCACTGCAGTTTATATGCATAAACATCAAGCAGTTAAATGAAAGAGTTCATGTTACTAACAGCTCACCTCTCTGCAGCAGACGGATGCTGGACTTCAAAAGTAATAATAGTGTTATCTTTAGACCCATCACTCTTACAGGACACAGAGCTGGGTGGAGGTCCAGGCTGGTTCCTGTGAATAATGATGCAGCAGTGATGTGAGTGCTGAGCTGTGACATGGAGAAGAGTCATGGACAGTTAGAGATGGTCATCTCACCTCTGAGCTTTGGTCTGGCTCTCATGTTCCCCACACAGAGTGCTTTTAGAGGGAGGGACTCCCTCCTCTCTGTCCTCACACTGATCCATGCTGCTCAATTCACATCAGCTCACACACACTTTCTACCTGCAGAGGAAACACAAATCATTCATGTGCACATCAGCTGAAATCCTCCTTTCATCATGTGTGCTGTCCAAATGTCAGTCTGAACAACATTTTCAAATATTTCAGCTGATCCATGATTCAAAGAGGATCAGAAGAGTTAAACGCTTCACACTAATTATTCATACTGAGTTTCCTGTACACAGACTGATTTAATGGTTATGAGAAGCTTTTTCCATCCAGTAAGTGCCTGCAAGTTCAGGATTAATGTGAAACCAACCAGAGGCTGTTAGAGGCAGCAGATTTTCACAGTAAGAGAACTTTCTTCTTAAATTAAGTTAATGTCAGACTGGTGTTTTCTGATTGTGTAGCTTTAATTTAAACTATTAATACCACTAATAATAAATAAAATAAAATTTTATTTATAGGTACCTTTAACCCTTTAAGACCTACCATAGAACCAAGAGTTCACAAAGTACAAACTATAAGTACACAAACAGGAACGTAGCTCAGAATGGCGGGCACACTCGGCTTCGTTGGTCCAGCTGTGAGTCCGTTACCATGAACTATGGAGCGGCAGATTTGTGCCGTTTGTGTGATGTAGCACCAAAACACAAGAGCAGTCACCTCAAGGCACTTTATATTGTACAGTAGATCGTACAATAATACCCTTTGTTCCTTCAGTGGCCCCCAACGCTGGATCAAATAGCTGCAGGGCAAGATGGCTGTGTCTACATCGGCTCACCTCTCACTCCCCTTTGCCACCCCAGTTGCTCATCATGTGCTTCCGGTATGATGGTGCCTGTGTTTGGTTCTGCCGCTGCTGGGTGCAATTTGTTGTGCTCTACTACTGTTGTGGGGGTTTTTTTCTGCTTTACTGTTCTCACTCAGTTTTAATGATGTATTTGCTGCCTAGGTGCATGATCGCCTGGCTTTGCTATCCATCTGGTCCTCTATGATGCCACACGATGTCTCGTTGTCCTCTGGCATTTTCCACCCTCCTCCGTTAGCTGGATTCTCATTAGGTGATTTCGGTGGTTCAATTCAATTCAATTCAATTCATATAGCGTGTAGGAATGTTTAGCTTATTTTAGAGTTTAGAAATGTGTTAACATAGAATGTAGAACTATTGTAGAGATACTGACACTGCCCTCAATATAATAAAGGCCTCACTGTGTCGTGAACTTAGGAGTAGATTGTAGGAGACACCTCCCCCACTTGAACTGTGAAAGTAAAACATAGAGGAGTTAATCCTGAGTGGAAATTCCCCAGAGGATGTTTGGGTGGGGGTCTCAACATTTGTAACTGGATAACTGTGGTCTGGAAGGGAGATGGGTTTTATGACCTAGGGAGTCACCTACACCCACAGTGTTTTAACTGTCACGCACACACATCCACACGCACACTCACTCATGTGCACTCACACATACACACAGGTATGCGTACACAGTCACACACGAGCACTCACATAGACACGTGGGAACGTGCACATGTAGGCATTCATGTGCTCGTGCACATAGAAGCAGACAGAGTTTGCAGCACACCATGGGGGGGGTTTATGATGGGGTCGCCCCTACAAAACTGTGTTTCACAGACAAAGGAGGGAAGATTTGTTGCAGAGGAACACACCGGCCTCGTCTTCCCTTCTAGAAGTGCATGCTTAAATGAAGATGAATAAAGATGAATAAAGGTTTTGTGAAATGACTACTGAGTTCCGGTGGCGTCTCTGGAAGTTTCGACGAATAAAAGAACCGGGGTGAAACTGATTTCGTAACAAGCGCCAAATCACAACAAAAGTCGCCTCAAGGCGGTTTATATTTTACAGTAGAAATCACAATAATAAATACAGAGAAAAACCCAACAATCATATGACCCCCTATGAGCAGCACTTTGGCGACAGTGGGAAGGAAAAACTCCCTTTTAACAGGAAGAAACCTCAGGCTCAGGGAGGGGCGGGGCCATCTGCTGTGACCGGTTGGGGTGAGAGAAGGAAGACAGGATAAAGACATGCTGTGGAAGAGAGACAGAGGTTAATAACAGATATGATTCAATGCAGAGAGGTCTGTTAACACATAGTGAGTGAGAAAGGTGACTGGAAAGGAAAAACTCAATGCATCATGGGAATCCCCGGCAGCCTACATCTATTGGCTACGTCTAGTTCTTCTAGACCACGGAAAAGGTGAGGGAGAAGAGGTGGTTTTCAGGTAAAGCTCAGGCTTTACTGGCGGCATGGTTTGGGTGGTAAGCAATGTTGAGCATGCGTTGTCTCCTGTGTTCAGAAAAGCCCCTTGGAGGGGGACTTGTTTTCCATGCCCTTGTTTGGACACGCTGGGCCCGGCTCTTTGAGACCATGTCACCATTTATGCAGACTCTTCTGCGGGCTGGCTTTTTCTTCCCTCGGTGAGTGGATTCTATGAGCGTGATGACTTGAACCCTGTGTATTTACGTCCCTTAATTCGAGCCTCTGCCAATAATGAGGCTTCTAGCTCACTGAATATGGCGCTTTTTAACGCTCGATCTCTGTCTAATAAATCATTCTTGTAGAATAATTTTATAATATCTAAAAAACTGGATTTTTCATTCCTGACTGAGACCTGGCAGTGGGATGTAGACTATTCATCACTTATTGAACTCTGCCCGGATAGCTATACTTTTATTACCCAGCCTTGGTTATCTGGTCGGCTAATAGGTTATTTTTATCGGAGCTCAGTGACTTTTTATCCGCTACTATGAAGCTGTCTAGGGTGCTTATAGTTTGGGACTTTAACATTCACGTTGATGATGACTCCGACCCATTCACCAGAGACTTTATGAACATTATGGATTCTTTTCATTTTGCTCAGCATGTGTTCGGTCCTACACACAGCAAAGGCCACACACTGGACCTTGTTTTTACTTCAGGTTTAAATATTGATTTTATTTGCTCTGAGGACATTTTTATTTCTGATCACTATGTTATTGTTTTTAACTTGTCTTTTAATGAGCCTTTGTCCCCCGTCAGACCGATGGTTAGCTCTCGCATCTTAAACTCCTCCACAGCGGAGAAATTTGTGGATGCTTTTAACTTACAGCTATCTCCTCAATATGTTGTTGATTTCTCAACCAGTCTTTTTAATAATTATTGCCTTTCTGTTTTAGATGAAATTTGTCCGGTTAAGACGGTTAAGTGTTTCTGCCTCCAAATCTCCTTGGCTAAACGACAGTATTCGTTGTCTAAAACGTGATTGTCGTAAAGCGGAGTGCAGGTGGAGAAAAACTCATCTAAATGTTCACCTCCCCTATCTTAAGGACCTTTTAGCTTCTTTTAATAATGCGATCAGAGATGCGAGGGCTGCCCATTTCTCACACTTGATTACAAAAAGCAGAGGCAATCCTAAGGTGCTATTCAACACCATTAGTGACATTGTTACTGCTCTACCTGCGGCCCCTATTTCTTCTAACGAGGACTGTGAAAATTTTCTCTCTTTTCTGCTTGCAAAAATTCATGACGTGAGAATGAATTTTTCCACATTCAGCAATTGTCATTATCCGATTATCTTGGATACTTTCTCTCTTGTTTCACTACCACAATGACTTCGTCTAAAGAGATGTCTAATAAGCTTCATAAGAAGTTTGATTTATTCGTATTTTTAACCAAAATAAAAAAGACCAGAAGGACATTTCCTGTGAAATTTTATTTAGTTTAAGAGTTTTCCAAGTTCAAAATCTTTTTTTAGTTTTTTGTTGTTTTTTTTAAATGAGTTTACTTTAGTTTTAGTATAACTATATTAACCTATTCTGACACCTGAGTGTTTTGTAACATTACTTCCTGTTGGAGCAGAGCCAAGTGTGTGAAGTAGTATTTTTAATCAGAGGCCGACATGTTGAATCTCTCCAACATAGATCTACACAAAGTAAATACTTACAAAATCTTCTGTCTGTCTCATTTTGTCCCTGCAAATATAAACATCAGTTCAGAGTCTCTGATCTCTCTGATTCCAGGACTAAACACACTAACAGAAAATGGCGGAAACACTCAACCTTGTTGGAAAACATTGCACACTGACTTTAATGGAGAGACCGGAAATACAAACACACACAGTTTGTTGTGTGAAGAAATCAAACATGAGCTGAACAAACAGTAAAGTTCCTAAAGACAAACTGTTAAAGGAGGAAACAAAGCAAACTTACAGTTTCTTCACACCAACAACAAGCTCCACTCCACACCTGGACACTAAACACGGACACACAGGTGAGCTGCTTCCTGGAAGGAGGCGGGACTCCACCTGAAGCAGGACGGAGGGGGGAGGAGGATGTAGATTTTCACAATAAGAGCACTTTTTTCTGAACGAATATAATGCCACACCAAAGGTTTATGACTGTGTAGTTTGTGTTGTGAGATTTAAAGTGCACATTATTTTCTCATTATGCCTTTTATCTTAAAGTAAATTCAGTTATTATTAATATAATAAAATTATTTTTACAGGTCTGCACTCACCTGCAGTAAAGACTGAGAGCAGAGCTGAATCCAACCGTCCAATCAGTGAGCAGCATCAACACCTGAGCTTCATTCAGACTCTGTTATTGAAGATGTTGTTGGTACAAAGTTCATCTGCTGCTCACATGAATCCATGAAAGATTTATTTCACTGAATGTTTCTTCAAAGCTCATTTCAACCTGTTGAAGTCATGAATGAAAGTGCAGACTGAGAGTGGATCACATGATGTTTGAGGTGTGTCATGTGACATGTTCAGTATTGTCACACATGTCTAGATTGTCCCTGATATCATAACTGCTCAAACACTGATGATTATATTTGAAGAATTATTCCTGATGGCAGCAAAGTTTGAATGGAGCTCTCTGTCTGTGCTGATTTGTCGCCCTCTGGAGGTCAAAGCACAAACTGCATGATGTCACTGTAACCACCACAGTGACAGGAAGTGTTTTTATGACTGAAACACTGAAATGATGCTAACGGCTGTCGTTAGGCTCACTGATAGCAGTGCTGATGTGTTCATGTCAAATACTGACTGAGGTCAGACTCCTTCATCCTCCATCATCAGGATGATGATTTACTACCACAATTCTCCAAAATCCTAGAAAACCTGTTTAATAAACGATTAGACAAATTCTTAGATAAATATAAATTACTCTCTGACAGTCAATATGGATTCAGATCAAAAAGATCAACATCTCTGGCATTAATCGAATCAATTGAGGAAATTACGAATGCTATAGATCAGAAACAGTATGCAGCTGTATTTCTGGATCTCAAGAAAGCATTCGACACAATCAATCATGACATATTAATTAATAAACTGGAACGGTATGGGATTAGGGGGGTTGTACTGCAATGGGTGAAAAATTATTTAAGTGACCGGAAACAATTTGTGAAGCTGGGTGTCCATTCCTCATCATGCTTGGACATTGCTTGTGGTGTTCCACAAGGCTCTGTACTGGGTCCAAAATTATTTATTATTTATATAAATGATATTTGTAAGGCATCTGATATATTAAAATTAGTATTATTTGCAGATGACACAAGTATTTTTTGTTCTGGGGGGAATCTAAAGGAGCTGCTGGATACAATTACTACAGAAATGTGCAAAATTAAAAAATGGTTTAACAGGAACAAACTATCGCTAAATCTAAGTAAAACTAAAATTATCTTATTTGGGAATTCCCTTAGAAATGCACAAGTGCAGATTCATGTAGATGGTGTGGAAATTGAAAGAGTACTTGAACATAAGTTTCTTGGTGTGATTATAGATAAATTAAACTGGAAGTCTCATATAAATCATATACATAACAAAATTTCAAGAAGTGTCTCAATCTTGAGTAAAGTAAAACACATTCTGGACCACAAATCACTCCACATTCTCTATTGTTCCCTGATTGCACCGTATTTGAATTACTGTGCAGAGGTTTGGGGCAATACTTACAAATGTTCGCTATCATCAATCTTTATATTACAAAAAAGGGCCATAAGGATAATCCATAAAACTGGTTACAGAGATCATACAAATCCACTATTC
The DNA here is from genome assembly GCF_041146795.1 of Maylandia zebra. Taxonomy (NCBI): domain Eukaryota; kingdom Metazoa; phylum Chordata; class Actinopteri; order Cichliformes; family Cichlidae; genus Maylandia; species Maylandia zebra. Next base: position 11,721,250 of record NC_135168.1, on the reverse strand, counting down.
TTAAAATCAAAAATTCTAAAATTCACAGATCTGCTTCATTTTCTCACAGCACAAATTATATATAAAGCAATAAATAACCTGCTTCCTGACAATATTCTAAAAATGTTTTCTAAAAGGGAACGGGGATACAATTTGAGGGGGGAATTAAATTTAAAACATCCTCGTATCCATACAGGTGACCCAGGAGTTTTTTTTGTTGTTTGTTTTTTTTTTCTGTCTTCCCCCCCTTCTCACCGTCTCTTCTCCCCTTTGGTTTTCTTTCTTTCTCTCCCCCTCTTTCTTTCATTCTTTCCCCCTGTCCTATAAAAAAAAAAAAAAAAAAAAAAAAAGATGACAAAGGATGAACTGAAGCTCCGCCATCACGTGATGTCGCATGCTGCTGTTTCTGATGTCACTTAAAAAAAAAAAAAAAAAAAAAAATTATATTTTTTTTTTTACTTTTTCAACATGTTCAAAATAAAGATTCAATCAATCAATCAATCAATCATCATCATCATCATTTATTCATATAGCACTTTAAAAACACACCTGGTAGACCAAAGTGCTGTACAATACAAATATACATATATATATGTATATTTGTATACATATACACTCAACAAAAATATATACGCAACACCTTTGTTTTTGCTCCCATTCCCCATGGGATGGACGTAGAGACCTAAAATTCATTCCAGATACACAATATAACCATCCCTCCCAAACAGTGGTCACAAATCAGTCCAAATGTGTGGTAGTGGGCACATCTGCCATATTGAGATAATCCATCCCACCTCACAGGTGTGCCACATCAGGATGCTGATCTGACATCATGAGTAGTGCACAGGTGTACCTCAGACTGCCCACAACAAAAGGCCACCCTGGAATGTGCAGTTTTTTGCGCTATTGGGGGTCTGGGGACCCAGAACCGGTCAGTATCTGGTGTGACCACCATTTGCCTCATGCAGTGCAACACATCGTCGCATGGAGTCTATCAGATTGTCAAGTGTGGCCTGTGGAATGTTGGTCCACTCCACTTCAATGGCTGTGCGAGGTTGTTGGATATTCGTGGGAACTGGTACACGCTGTCGTATACGCCGGTCAAGCACATCCCGAACATGCTCAATGGGTGACATGTCCGGTGAGTATGCTGGCCATGCAAGAACTGGGACATTCTCAGCTGCCATCTGCCCTGAACAATGTGAACCATGATTCATCCGTGAAGCGCACACCTCTCCAACGTGCCAGACGCCATCGGATGTGAGCATTTGCCCACACAAGTCTGTTACGGCGACGAGCTGGAGTCAGGTCATATGTGATGTGCTGCCATATTCTCTGAAACGCCTGTGGAGACGGCTTATGGTTGAGAAATGAACATTCAATGCACGGGCGACAGATCTGGTTGACATTCCTGCTGTCAGCATGCCAATTGCACGCTCCCTCATTGCTTGTGGCATCTGTGGCATTTTGCTGTGAGACAAAACTGCACATTCCAGGGTGGCCTTTTGTTGTGGGCAGTCTGAGGTACACCTGTGCACTACTCATGATGTCAGATCAGCATCCTGATGTGGCACACCTGTGAGGTGGGATGGATTATCTCAATATGGCAGATGTGCCCACTACCACACATTTGGACTGATTTGTGACCACTGTTTGGGAGGGATGGTTATATTGTGTATCTGGAATGAATTTTAGGTCTCTACGTCCATCCCATGGGGAATGGGAGCAGTAACAAAGGTGTTGCATTTATATTTTTGTTGAGTGTACTTCAGCTTCATCCTGTTCTAAATTATTTTCTGCATTTATTAAAGCTTTTACTTCTTTTTCATCTATGTGGCTCTCCCTGTCAGCTATCTGGGTGTTTACAGCCACAGTGGTTGCAGCTAGTCATTCTGTGTCAAAAGTTCTCTGTGTCTTACAGTGGCGTGCAAAGTGACCTTCTTTCCCACACTTCCAGCATGCAGTACTGGAGTCACCGTCTGCGGTGTATGTGCGTCTCTGTCTCCCTCTGCCTCTTGCTCCTCCTCCTCTATACATTCCTCTCCCTCTACTTTGACCTCTGAAAACTCGCCTGTAGCCCCCACTACCACTAAAAGCTGTAAAAGCGGTGTCAGTGTCTAGGGCAAAGACTGAGGCCTTCTCTTTGTTTTTCACTACTGTTTGTGCATGATTAGCATATTGAAGCGCCTCATCTACTGTGCCTGTATCTTGTGTTACCCAGTATTTTTCTACGTGAGACCTAATGCTTGGCAGTAATCCTTTAATAAAAGCACGTTTAAATTGTTGTTGGTATGGTGATTGCGGGTCATCAGCATAATTTAGACCTGAGTTCTGTCTGAAAACTGGTCTCAGCCTGTCCATGTATTCATGTGGGTTTTCCGTGTTACCCTGTTTAACTTGCCCTATTTTACCATAGTTGGCTCTTGGGGCTAATTGTTGACGGGCCCTATCAAACACAGGTATTAATGCTGCTTGGAGATCAGCATGACCTGGGGGAAACGCTCTACCATCTGGTAGGGAGCCAGTAAAGTCTCCCCTAATTCTTCCCCAGGAGAGCCCTAGGCAGTCTTGGAATAATTGTATTACCTCGTGACCGTTTAAATGCCACTGGGTAATTACTTCACGCACGGCAACTTGCCATGGTTCGTATCCTTCCTGTATTAGTGGAATGCCTTTTATTACATTCTGTCTATCTTTATGTGTCCACGGGCGGTAAACAAGGATTGTGGGTCTGTCATCCCTGCCTCCTCCCTGACCATCACCTAGGAGCGTGCCATATCTGGGGTTTGCTACTTCAACTAATGGACACGCTAATGTAGATGACGGTGGTGGTGGGTCTGGGTGTGAACCACAACCGTTGCACCCTTCTTCAGAGCCATGATCAGATCTTCCTGGATGAAAATCTATTTCATGCTCGGCTAACATTGTTTGTGCATCCTCATATGCATTGTCAAATTTAATTTTCCTATGTCTTAACCATATGGGAGATCGTTTAAAATAAGGTTTTGGTGTAATGCTGGTTGTTTTTTCTGCAGCTGGTGTGGAAAGTTTAACGGAGGGGTCTAACAGAGAGTTATGTGGGTCTGTTAGTGGAGGTCTTTGTTCGGCACGTGCCTGTTTTGTAGTTTCATCATCAGGGGTTATTAAAGCTGCTGCTAATTGTTTTTTCTTTTCCTCTTTTTTTATTTTATTTTCAGTTCTCCTTTCGGTTTCATTTTTCCATGCTTCGAAAAACCTATACTCTTCCTTACGTTTTAATTTCTTCTTTTGGTCTTTTGTTAATATAATTTCTTGTTTTAGTGCAGCTCCCAGCTGGGTAACAGTTGAAGGGCTGCATTTCCCTTCCCAGCTACGGTTTTTTGTTTTTCGTGGATTTCTCCACCTATATGTACTTATTTGTCCGGCGCCTGGACATTTCTTTTCTAGCCACTGCTCGTCAACAGTGAGTTTAGTGGGCTGATTCCCCATTTTCACAGAACTGCAAAGCCTTCTCTGGCACGCTCGACTCAGGAGTGGTTTACTGATACGGCCTTCGACTTCACCCTAACGGTGAAGCAGTATCAGTTTTATGAGATGAAACTCAACCTTTTTCCTTTGTCACCAGTACATGGGCTCTTGCAGGATGCACAAAAATGGAAGTAGTTCAGCAATTTATTGTGCTGTAAAATCAAATTACTTCCAGACACACACACATTTAGACATTTGCGTGCTTTTACAATTTGTCACGAAGTAATTTCGGCTACATCTAAAACCTAAGTCTAATTCAGCTCCTTTTGGCGAACCCAACCTTTTTTATTTTTTTTTATTTTTGTCTCAACGTGTTTTCATTTGCCTAAACGTTTTTTAATTTGTCACGAAGTAATTTCGGCTACCTCTAAAACCTAAGTCTAATTCAGCTCCTTTCGGCGAACCCAACCTAATTTATCATGTTACTTTAAACCTTTGCGGCCGTCTTATATACCAAATAGTGTTTCTCACCCCCGATGTCCCACTGACGGTTCGGATCACCAGACTGAATCCCAGCGCCGTGGACCTGGTCACCGGCCCAGACTCGAATTCACGCTCTGGGACTCTCTCCTCGTCTAAGAGGGCTGTGCACAGACTTCGGTACCGGCTCCCCACGGCGTCAGGAATCAGTGCTGGATCCTGGAACAGAGTCACAGATAACAGTTCTGATATTTTCTGCTCCGGCTACGAAGGACCAAATAATGTTAAGAAAAATACTCTAAAACACTTCTTCAGTAAAGACTCAGAGAAGAGAAACACACAGAACTTCTTGCTAGCAAGGGCAGTCTCCAGAACTGAGACTCGCACTAAGAAACTGCGCCGGTCTTTATTTATACTTCAGTGAGCGTTTGTTCTTTACATTGGAATGTGGAGGTGTACGTGTGTGTGTGTGTGTGTGTGTGTGTGTGTGTGTGTGTGTGTGTGTGTGTGTGTGTGTGTGTGTTGCTGATCAAAGGGTCATATAACATGAAAGCACAAAAGGAAACATCCTTGGTCAGGAAGAGGGTAATCTCCCCCTCATCCTAGATGGTTCACCCTAGATAACACAGTGAGGAAGTCCAGCAGTTCATCTAGACAAAAAGGCACTTAGACTAAAACAGACATAGCTATGTTAAAACAATAAAACAATAAAACAAGGTGCAACCTCTCCCCATGCTCCCAGGATGTGGGGGCGGACACTAAAACACCTTGAAGTGTTACAGGCCCCCTAGGATTAGACATTCTTTCACTATGTCACCAACTAGACACTAATGATTACATGCAGTATTCTACCATATACAAACTTATATTATTAAAAGATTATACTGACGTCTAAATACAATTTCCTATTGACACTCCCTCCTGTTGTCAGAAAAACTTTTAAGTGAAATATCAGTTTGTAACATCTTGTCGTACATTTTCTGTCACATCGTCATTAATCACACAAAGTCTTCATGTTCCAACAGGTCAGAGTCATCATCATCATTTGTCACGGCTGTATATGCAGCAACAGTGGAAAATATTATGCGGTTAATCATGAGTTTTAGACATGGCAATATAAACGTTACAAAGACACAAAATAAAAGTAAGAATATCCCAACTCCAATGAGTAGCCTTTTTAGCACCTGTAACCAGGAGCCAGTTTATAGCCAAGAAAACCAGTCACTTGTATCACTTACATAGTCCTGATTTTGGGCCTGCTGGATCTGTCTCAAAACATTCAGGGCGTCAGTCATGTTTGATGAATGTACATCGTCTGGTATGTAAGTGCAGCATGTGTTGTTGAAAAGGACACAAAGTCCCCCTCTCTCTGCTAATATCATGTCCAAAGCTACTTGATGTTGCATCGCTGTAATTCGTAATGCATCAATTTCCTGGTTCTGCTGTTCATTGATCTTACACGAAGCGTTCAAGAAAAGTCCAAAACGGTAATCCAGAGTTTCAATTCTCAGCATGTTTTTTCCAACTCCCACCCAGGGGAACAATGAATGGAGTACTTTCTGTCCAGTAGTCCATAATTTGAATTCCTTGGGCACATCGCCTCCCCATATCGAGTCATGTGGTTGAAGTTTAGGAATCGTCGATCTTCTTTTCCGGCGTACTGTAGAAGTGGTGTTCACTGCAGTCATCCTGAAGGTGTGGTCTGACAGGAATATAGGAGCACATGTTCCTGTCCAGTCTGGGGGCAATATGAAATATGCCCGTTGTCCACATAGCCAGGCCATTCCTTGCACCCAGTATGTGCCATTAGAGGGTCCACTCATGTTCACAGGTGCGCCCTCTCTGTGGCTTGCAGTTTGGACACAGTTTGTGGTGTCTCCAAGGGGTCTGTTACCTTTCTCTTGCTGGTAACACATGGAGTGGTTCTTTCCCAGCAATTGATCCAGGAACACCGGGAAATGGATAGATATATTCCGATTTGTCACATTGAAATCGATCCAAAAGAATTGATCACATGTTCCATTACTAAGTCCAACAGCGTGTGAGATTGTATCGTCGATGATGATTCGACTATGTTGAAATCCAATGCCCGCAAAGCTAGCTGCACACTTTGCTTGAGTGTTGTTCATATATTCACCATATAATGTGGGGTGTGTCGACGTGCTGGGCATATGAGAGCAGACATAACAGTCTGTATTTGCCGATTCTCCCTTTGTTCTGTCGTGGATATAACGGTACCAGGCATTGTTCATCCACGGATGGATGTGGTCTTGCGTCATGTCTCTTAGGTGAGAGTTGTCGTGTGTCCATCTCTTTTGCCTGCCTCCTGGTTCAGTTGTTGTTGACGTCAGCTGGGGTCCTATAAGGGCGAGCGTCGTAGTCAAGGTAACCAAGAGGGTCCACCTCCCCATGGTTGCACACAGGTCCGTCACACCTCGCACTTGGTTGCCCTAGAGTTGATCAGAGGCTGGAGGTTGAAGTGCGAGCTTACCCTACGGGGGCTCAATCAGCACTCCCCCCTCACCACTGAAACAACCAAGTGTGAGATTTCCCTAATGTGCTGTCTTGGGGGTGTCGGGGTTTCCTGGGACCTCAACCTTTTTGCAGTGGCTCTGATGTATCCAGGAGGGTCTCTCTGCTATTTTGCAGGCAGTTGGAGTGGTCAGAAGCACTTGAAATGGCCCCTCCCACCGTGGCGAGCTCCAATTTTTCCTTTGGAGTACTCGGACAAGGATTCAATCACCTGGCTTCAACCTGCAAGAAATAGGTGAAAGAGAGTCTTGCGGCAGTTTATTATTCAACACAACTTCTCTGTTTGTCAACAATTGAGTCATCCAATCTGCCAGAGTGGTTTCACAAATCGATTTATCTAGTGGCTCGCTAGTAACTGGTAGCGGAAAAGGTCTCCCATGTATAATCTCAAATGGGGACAGCTTGTTGCTTCCTTGTGTTATTCTCATCCACATCTTGACCAGGCCCAAACATTCTGGCCATGGTCTGCCAGTTTCTTCCATTATTTTCCTGAGCCTTTGTTTTATAGTGCCATTTGTTCTCTCCACTAATCCTGCACTCTGTGGATGATAGGCACAATGATGTTTCAAACTGAAACCTAATTCTTCAGATGCTTTACTGATCACATCATTTACAAAATGGGTTCCATTATCTGATCTTATCAGAGTAGGAATTCCATATGTTGGAATGAAATGATTGCATAGACACTTTGCAACTGAGATTGCGTCTGCTTTTTTCACTGGGTATATTTCCGGCCATTTTGAGAATACATCTATAATTACTAGAGCATATTTTGAGCCCTGACACTCATTCAATTCAATAAAATCCATGTGGATTGTATGAAATGGATGAGGTGGTGTAGGAAAATGTCCTCTTTTTGGTCTTAAATTACCTTGGGTATTATGTTTTTGGCAGGTCATACATGTTCTCACATATTCTTTTGCTGAAGTTTCAAAATTTATAGCATAAAATTGTTGGGTTATTATAAAGGTCATCCCTCCTGTTGAGACATGACTTAAACCATGGCTCACTAGAGCGGCGTTAGTTAACAGTTAGGTATTCTAAACTTTCCTAGCCGTCCTTCACAAACAGGGAACAGTCTGTCTATTCTCTCCATCTGTCAGCTGCTGCTGGCTCTTCCTCCTCCTCTTCCTCACACACTGCTGAGTTTGTCCTGGTGGATCATCGGGGCTGCAAAGCCTCACAAATGATGTGCAGCAGTGGGTCCCTCAGTCTGTCCTCACTCTGGACACTTGCAGTCGTCACACATGGAAATCAAATGTGTGATAAGCTGCAGGATTCAAACACAAGTGTAACTTATAAACACATGTTCATACTTTTATTCCACAATCAGAGAGAAAGAAACAGAGAGAGAGTGCAGGACAGACAGACAGGTGACAGTCTCAGGTGTACACACTGCTACACAACAGCACCAGAGAAGCAGGATTTAGTGTTTGTGTTATTACGAGTGTAAACAAGAAGAGTTCCAGATGGTACAGTGGACACATGTGTGACTGCTGTGATTAAAGCATCTTTCTTTCAGCTTAACGAGTGAACCGTCAGCTCGTTCAAACACACGTTAAAGTGCGTTTGGCTCGACACCACCGAACAGAGGCAGCAATATAACACAGCTAACATTAACAGTGCAGTGGATCCTGCTTGTGCCGTGATGTTCAGGACTGCAAACCGAGCAGCATCACTGACTTTCAGCTTGTTGTGTTTGTGGATATATGACTGACTTTAATTATCCACAAAATCATCACATTCTCTGTCAGATGAAGGTCGACTATTGAACGGCGTATATTTTAAAGGCTTTAAAACCAAGTTAACGCTGAAAGTACAAACATCACTAATGTCACATAACTCTGCCGACAAGGCATAGCTATGGCTATGAAATGCTCTTTGTGTATCACTTCTTCATTATGAAAGATGTCATTAATGCACTAGTAATGTCTCATCTGCAGTATTGTTCAATCATTTGGTCAGCAGCTAATAAGACAGATCTTAACAGACTTCAGTTAGTCCAGAATAAGGCGTCCAGATTAGTGTGAAGATGTTCATACTATACTAATATTGATCAAATGCATAATAACCTTTCTTGGCTTCCTGTACAGGCTAAAATATTCTATGGCTTACTTGTAGTTCTAAAGAAAGCAATTCTGTTAAACACACCACATTTATTCTGCTCAGCTGCAGTATCCAGATGAAATACATCATCATATTACACAGTTTTCAACAAACTGCAATTTAGTAAATGCTCGAGTTAAAAGTAACGTTTTGTAAAACTGTTACATTTAGAGCAACTTTTAAGTGGAATAAGTTGCCTTAAAAAATTAGAGAATTATTCAAAACTTCAATGAACACTTAAAAGCCGATTTACAGAGCTTTTAGTTGTTGTAAATATTGTAAGACATGATTTGTTTTTGAAATTTGTGTAATGTGCCTCAATGTTATTGATATTATCATTATTATTATTGATCGCTTATATTTGAACAATTGTGAAACCTCACTGTGGATGTAAGAGTGAAATTATGTGGATATCTTGAATCCACTTTATTGTGTAATATTTTATGTGAGTATTTGACGGAAGACGAGCAACATCTGTTGTGGAAGCTAACGGGGTTCCTTTAGAATAAACAAACATAGGATTTATTATCACTGAATAATTCTGTATAAATCTATACAAATTATAGAAATATGTAATAGGAAACAACAAAATAATCTAAATTATAAAATAATGTGTGTGTGTGTGTGTGTGTGTGTGTGTGTGTGTGTGTGTGTGTGTGTGTGTGTGTGTGTGTGTGTGCATGATTTTAGTGTTTGAACAGTCATGAATTATCTTTAACAGCAGGTTGGATGTAATGTGTTAGAACTACCAGCAGGTGGGGATAAGAGACCTTTAAGGTGTTTGGTGCCACGCTCCACCTTCAGGTTTAAAACTAGTGTTAATGGAGTTTGAAGGTTGAGTTTGTTCCACGACTGCATTTCACTCACTGCCTCTGTTTGTATCTCTGTCACTGCAGGACCAACATGGAGCCAGAAGTCAGCGCTCTCAGGAGGCCGACAAACCTCACAGAAGAAAGGGAGAGAAAAAACACACCTGTGACGAGTGTGGGAAGGGTTTTACTCTGAAGGCTTCACTAAAACAGCATCAGGTCATCCACACTGGAGACAGACCGTTCAGCTGTGACTTGTGTGGAAAGTCTTTTTCCAGGAAGGGTTACCTAAAAACACACCAACTCATCCACAGTGGAGTTAAAGCGTACAGCTGTGATCAGTGTGGCAGAGCTTTTACTCACAGTAGCAGCTTACAGAATCATCTACTTACCCACTCTGGAATTAAGGCATACAGCTGTGATCAGTGTGGCAGAGCTTTTACTCACAGTAGCAGCTTACAGAGTCATCTAGTTACCCACTCTGGAATTAAGCCATACAGCTGTGACGAGTGTGGGATGGAGTTTACTCTGAAGACTTCACTAAAACATCATCAGGTCATCCACACTGGAGAGAGACCGTTCAGCTGTGACTTGTGTGGAAAGTCTTTTTCCAGGAAGGGTTACCTAAAAACACACCAACTCATCCACAGTGGAGTTAAAGCGTACAGCTGTGATCAGTGTGGCAGAGCTTTTACTCACAGTAGCAGCTTACAGAATCATCTACTTACCCACTCTGGAATTAAGGCATACAGCTGTGATCAGTGTGGCAGAGCTTTTACTCACAGTAGCAGCTTACAGAGTCATCTAGTTACCCACTCTGGAATTAAGCCATACAGCTGTGACGAGTGTGGGATGGAGTTTACTCTGAAGACTTCACTAAAACATCATCAGGTCATCCACACTGGAGAGAGACCGTTCAGCTGTGACTTGTGTGGAAAGTCTTTTTCCTTGAAGGGTTCCCTAAAAAAACACCAACTCATCCACAGTGGAGTTAAAGCGTACAGCTGTGATCAGTGTGGCAGAGCTTTTACTCACAGTAGCCACTTACAGAGTCATCTAGTTACCCACTCTGGAATTAAGGCATACAGCTGTGACATCTGTGGAAAAACTTTCAGCCGGAGAGGGAGCCGAAATGAACACCTACGCATTCACACCAGACATGATGTGTACTGCTGTGAACAGTGTGGCAAACAGTTTATAACAGACGCACACTTACAACGCCACATGTTTACCCACACTGAGGAGAGACCTTATCGATGTGACCTGTGTGAGAAGACTTTTAAATCTCCACGTCACCTGAGACGACACCAACAGATCCACACCAGAAAGAGACTCTACAAGTGCAGCTACTGTGAGGTATGTATTTATATTGTTATCTTGTCATTTTAGCCTGACTGTTTGGAACAACTCTGCTCATTAAACTGTGTTAGCATGTTAGCAATTCTACTGCATGGAAAAGCAGCTCTGAGTGATTATTCAGATTTTCCTTTCAGTTATGATTTTAGTATTACTGTAGTATTATGGTGGTAGTATTGTAGTTATTGCAGCCCAGTAAACTGAGTGTGTTAACTGAAACAGTCAAATGTAGTTGGACGTCTGCAGAGATGCTCTTTATTTCAGGCGACGTTCAGGATACAAATGTTGAAGGACTGACTTACACTGTCTTTGTGTCTTTGTTTAGAAGCAGAGCGACACAGATGGATCCAGTTCTCAACCCTGTCATCACTGTGGTGGTGGGAAAGACTTTCATTGTGACCTCTGTGGAAAAACTTTCAGTTGGCAAGCTGCCCTTAATACACATCAACGTAGACACACTGGAGACAAACTGAAATACTGCAAAGAATGTGGGAGAAGCTTCACCACACCAAGTGATTTAAAACAACATGACCTGATTCACAGTGGGGTTAAAAAGCACCTCTGTGATCAGTGTGGGTCATCCTTCACCACTGCAAGGGACCTTAAATCACACAAACGAGTCCACACAGGAGAGAAACCACACAAGTGCAGACACTGTGAGAGAAGCTTCTCACATTCACATAGTCGTAACATTCATGAACGTACACACATGGAAGGAAACTACAGCTGTGACCAGTGTGACAAGAGCTTCAGGAATCTCAGTTCATACTCTGCACACAAACGATCCCACGTTACTAATAAACTGTTTCACTGTTACCAATGTGCCCAAACATTCACCTCATTGTCTGCTCTGTGGAAACATCAGTGCGATCACTCAGGGCTGAAATCACTCCCATCACTGGATCACAGTGAATCTGAAGACACAGAAAGATCCTCTGGTTTCTGTGTCAGAGTCAAAAAGCTTGAGATCAGGCTCCACAGAGTTCAGATAGAATCATTTAAACTTGTGTTGAACTGAACTGGTTGCTGGGCTGAACTTCTACATAATACAGATCTACATGAGATCTTCTTTTCTGTTGTTTTACTGAGTCAGTTTTGTCCTTTTTTCTCTGTCCTGGTTTTGCTCGTCTGTAAATGATTGAAACTCAGTCAAATAGTTCATTGTTCTCCAGCAAAACGTTTTGGAAACTCATGTTTAACCTTTAAAACTCTGACATGTTTTAGCACACAAGGCTTCATCGGGGAGTTCACTCAGGATTGGACCATGAGAACAAAGGTTTTTAGTTCTTTCAAAGAGAGTCTTGGAGATGTTTGATGTTTCTGTTTTTTCTACATAAAGGAATAAACTATTTTTCTTGCTTCATGTAGTGTGGAAGTTTTTAATGTTTCTTCATCTGTGATGTTCTTGAATGTGTTCACGTGAAGATGATATAAATAAACTCTTGTCAGAGATTTACAGTTATCAAACAGGTGAATAAACAACACTGAGACACTTGGAGACGGTTAACGTGCTGCACGGGTGAGGGCTCAGAGAGGACTCACACCGAGCTGCAGTAGTCGTTTATTATTTATAGCAGGGTGAAACAAGCATAGCAGTTTCCTCTAATTTTGCATATATGTGTGTGTGTGTGTCTAAGTTCGTATAAATGTCATAGGGTGAACTTCCTCTTTCTATAAACAGAGCGAGTAGTACATTTTGTTCTTTTCCTATTAAGAGTAAAATATGAACATATACTTTAATGCAACATAAAACTCATAAAAGCGTTTCTTCTTTAACATCCCCTCCTGATGTTAATATTTTTCACTTAATCATACTTTATTATCAGCCAACAATCACTTGCTTATAACATTTTCAATTGTAGCATCATTCAGTATGTGTGTGTGTGTTTCTATACTAAATCTTCTTCATCCGATTCATCTTCTAGTGGCAGTCCAACATAGGTAATTACTGTGGCCTGTACCATTTTGTCAATCATGGATCTTATGCATGGTAGGATACATGTAGAAAACAAGCACAATAATAGAAGCAGAACTCCTATCAGTACGAGTCCTTTTATCACGAGGGTCTTCCAGCTGCCACTCAGCAGCCAGGTCAGCCAGTCCTCATTGTTCGTGACATAGTCTTGTTGCTGCGCATTACTCAGTTGTCGCAACTTGTCTAGGGCGGTGGTCATGGTCAAGGAGTGCACGTTGTCCGGGATATAGGTGCAACAAGTGGTGTTGAATAAGACACAGAGGCCCCCTCTCTCAGCGAGAATCATGTCCAGGGCGACCCTGTGTTGCATGACCACTATTCTGATCGCGTCGATTTCCTCATTCTGAGCCTTATTTATCTTTGTTGAGCTGTTCAGGAAAAGTCCAAATCGGTAGTCAAGAGTCTCAATTCTTAACGTGTTTTTTCCAGTTCCGACCCATGGGAACAGTGAGTGCAGGACCTTCTGTCTGGTGGTCCACAACTTGAACTCCGCTGGTACATCACTGCCCCAGATTGGGTCATGGGGTTGCACGTCATCAGTGTTCCTCTTGCGTCGTGGTTGGTTCTGATGGAATACTCTGAATGTGTGGTCTGACACTAAAATTAGGGCGCAGAGTCCGGTACAAGAAAAGCTCACAACTAAGACAAAACTGCTCCTGCAAGGAAAGCTCACTGTTATGCATGCAAGTCATCAAGATGACATCATCAAGATGGCGCTGGAGTGACGGCAGCCTTTCCAAGTAGCTCTGCAACACCGCACCTTTTTGTTAACTTTAACTTTTTAGACTAGGCTTTTCAAACTTTTTTTTCACCTTCCTCTACTTATACCTCTTAGATATAGCGATACAAGATGGATAATGCACTTTTTAAAACTTCTGGAACCAGTTCCTTCATCTATTCGAGAGCGGAGCTGCTGGCACTAAAAACAAAGGGACAGACCGGCATGCGACACAACATCCCGGCCGAGCTAAAGAGGAGCTACAGAGGCTGCAAAGCTGGAGCGAGGAGAGCGGATCACCGGAGGCGATTCAAACCATCAATCCCGACAGTGATCATGGGCAACGTGAACTCGTTACAGAATAAGATTGACGAACTGTGCGCTCTGAACAACCACAGACTATACCGTGAGTGCAGCTTGTTTATCTTCACGGAGACGTGGCTAACCGAGCTAACGCCGCAGGCTAACGTAGACCTATGCGGTTTCACACCCGTGAGAGCCGATAGGGACACGCAGGCCAGCGGAAAAAGCAGAGGTGGGGGACTCATTGTCTACGTTAACAACAGATACTGTAACCCTGGACACGTCTCCGTTAAAGTTTCGGTATGCCATCCGGACCTGGAGCTGCTAGCTGTTAGCTTGCGGCCATATTATCTACCTCGGGAGTTCAGTCATGTGATCTGTGTGTGTGTTTACATCCCTCCGAGGGCCGACGCAACAGCTGCCTGTGAGAAAATACACACAGTCACAGCAAGACTTCAGACACAAAACCCCGAGGCTTTCATTATTATATCTGGAGACTTTAACCATGCCACACTGGACTCTACTCTGGCTGCTTTTCACCAGTTTGTGAATTGTCCCACAAGGAGCAACAGGACAATTGACCTACTGTATGCTAATGTGAGAGATGCATACAGAGCCACCCCCCTCCCCCCACTAGGGAAGTCAGACCACAACCTGGTTTACCTACAGCCACAATACACACCCCTCGTCCAAAGGCAGCCTGTCACAACGCGCTCCATCCGGAGATGGACCCCAGAAAAGGAGGATGCTCTGAGAGACTGCTATGACACCACAGACTGGGATGTGCTCCTGAGCCCACATGGTGAGGACATAGAGGGGGCGACACACTGTCTTACAGACTACCTCAACTTTTGTGTGGACACGGTCGCCCCTGCTAAGACGGTACGGTGTTATCCTAATAAGAAACCGTGGGTAACACAGGAAGTCAAAGCTGTCCTCAACATGAAGAAGAAGGCTTTCAGGAGCAAAGTGAAGGAGGAGATGAAGGCAGCACAGCGGGAGGTGAAACGCTGCCTGAGGGAAGCAAAGGACACCTACAGGAGGAAGGTGGAGCAGAAGTTGGAGAGGAACAATATGAGGGAGGTCTGGAATGGTGTGAAAACCATCACAGGCCACAACACCAAGAAAAGCACAGTGGGGGGGACTGTGGAGAAGGCAAACGAACTCAACAACTTCTTCAACAGGTTTGACCAGCCCACAACCCCCCCACCCTCACCTTCACTACAGAGTCCAATCCCCACTCTCCTACCTCCCTCGCTTCCCCCCCTTCCTGACACCATGACACCCCCCTCCTCCAATCCCTCTCTCAGCAGCAAGACATCTCCCCCCCTCCCCTCTTCCCAAACATCTCCCAGTGTCACAGTGGATCAGGTCAGGAGACAACTGAGGAAGCTTCGCCCCAGAAAGGCAGCAGGCCCAGACAAGGTGTGTCCTAGGATGCTTAAGGCGTGTGCTGCTGAACTTGGGGAGCCGCTACAACGAGTCTTCAACCTCAGTCTGCGACTGGGGAGAGTGCCCGCCCTATGGAAGACATCCTGCATCGTCCCGGTCCCCAAAAAGAACCGGCCCAATGAGCTGAATGACTTCCGACCGGTGGCACTGACGTCACATCTTATGAAGACTCTAGAGCGGCTCTTCCTCAACCTCCTCCGACCACAGGTACAACATGCCCAGGACCCACTACAGTTTGCATACAAGGCAGGTGTCGGAGTGGAGGATGCCATCCTGTAACTCCTACACAGAGCCCACTCACACCTGGATGGGGGAAAAGGCACGGTCAGGATCCTGTTTCTTGACTTTTCCAGTGCCTTTAATACCATCCGGCCCTGTATGCTTCAGGAAAAACTGAACAGGATGGAGGTGGACCCCTGCCTGGTGGCTTGGATCTCCGACTACCTCACCGACAGACCACAGTACGTCAGGCTGAAGGACATCACGTCTGACACTGTGGTCAGCAGCACAGGAGCACCACAGGGAACTGTGCTGTCCCCTCTTCTCTTCACCCTGTACACCTCTGACTTCTGCTACAACTCTGAATTATGCCACATTCAGAAGTTTGCAGATGACACGGCCATCATGGGGTGTATCTGGGATGATCAGGAAGAGGAGTACAGAAGTCTGGTGAGGAACTTTGTCGCATGGAGTCACACAAACCACCTGCAACTCAACACCTCAAAGACTAAGGAACTGGTTGTGGACTTCGGGAGGTCTAGAGCAGGTCCACTGCCGGTTCAGATAGAGGGGGAGGAGGTGGAGGTGGTCAACAAGTACAAGTACCTCGGGCTGTGGGTGGACAATAAACTGGACTGGTCATGCAACACAGAGCACCTGTATAAAAAAGCCCAAAGCCGACTGTACTTCCTCAGGAGGCTGAGGTCTTTTAACATCTGCAGGAAGCTCCTGAGGATGTTTTACCAGTCAGTGGTTGCTGGAGTACTTTTCTATGCTGTGGTGTGCTGGGGGAGCAGCACAGCAAAGAAGGACTCATCCAGGCTGGAGAAACTGATCAGGAAGGCTGGCTCTGTGGTCGGCATGAAGCTGGACACTCTGGTGACAGTGGCAGAGAAAAGGACATTAAAGAAACTGATGGACATTATGAACAATGCCAGACATCCTCTGCACACGGCCATAAACAATCAGAAGAGTCTGTTCAGTGACAGGTTGCTTCTCCCAAAGACAAGAACTAACAGACTTAAAAACTCCTTTGTCCCACACGCCATCAGACTGTTTAACTCCTCTCTGGAGGGAGAGGGAGGGGAAACAGGAGGACAAAGGAGGGGGGAACAACTAAGCTGTAGTGCCTCTTCACCTCACTGTACAATACCTTGTGCAATACTTTTGTAAATAGTCAACGGTGCAATAGACTCAATACTTGAAATGTGCAATTCACTTGTATTTTTATTTTTATTCCTATTTATTCTATTTATCCCCTTCGTATATTTTATTTATATTGTCTCTGTATTTATATATATGTGTGTGTGTGTGTGTGTGTGTGTGTGTATAACTCTGTAACTTCTGTCGGTGCTGTGCTTTTTTGGAAATCGAATTTCCCAGAGGAACCCACCCGAGGGATTAATAAAGTTCTATCTTATCTTATCTTATCTTATCTTATCTTATCTTATCTTATCTTATCTTATCTTATCTTATCTTATCTTATCTTAAGTTGATCAGCTCTAGGTGAGAAGACATTTAAATCTCACACTTGTTCTGCTGCATTTTTGAAGCTGGAGGAACAGATCGCAGGGTTCATTTTTATATACACTGCAACTGCCATGAGGACAGGGCCATTTTTTTGTTGTTGTTTGTTTTTCCTTTTGCTCTGTGCAGCACTTTGGCAGCATTTTTAAATTTCTCTTTGTATTTTTTCTTTCTTTTACTAGTGAAGAGATGTAGAGTGAACAGTTATACAGTCTAAATATCCCATCTGGGTCGTGTGAAATGGTGTTTTCAGTTTCATTCAGTTGAAGTAAAGAACGTTGAATATTTCTAAGTGTGCTGTTTTGAACCAACATGTCACAGTATGATCAGTGCTGTAATTTTTGACAGTCACTGTATCAATGTTATTTTTGCATCTCTTGAATAAAGGTTTTGACCTGCAAGTGCTAATTTCTTTAGTTATTGGGGTAAAATGGGTAATGTTAATAGGAAGGTGTTTGCCAATTCAGTAACCTAATTTAATGTTAATGGAAACTAACATTATCTCAAATTGTTTAGTTATAATTGTTGTTTAACTGAATCTTGATTTTTGATCTTGATTTGTTCTTTCCCAACATTTTTCAAAAGAAACAGTCTAATTTCTTTGCTGTGATTGATTCCAGAGAACATGGAAGAACTGACATTATTTAACTGTTGATTTATGTAGATTCAGTGGAGGAGTAATGTCAGTTTAATTCTTTACCTACTGTCAATGCAGTGAAATTAGACATTTTGTTTTGAAAGGTTACTGGTGGATGCCAGCAACCATCTTGGAAGAGAACAATATAATCTGTTATAAGGCCTCCATTTGAAAATTGTGTATTTGATACTAGAATATAATAGCAAAATGTAATTTGAAGATAACATGTAGTATTTAAGTGACCAAGTAGTATTGGGTAAAAGTTATTGAATGGTGTTGGGATAAAGTGAGAAAATTGTGAAGGATTAAAATATTCCAAGAGCTCAAATTACTTCATCAAAACATGTTTAAGTCACATTTTATCAACACAAATTGCACAAGTTTATTGAACATGAATAAATTGTGTTAATTTAACTCAATTGTTTAAGTTGCTGCCGAAGCAAAACATCTGTGTGCAACAAATGTCCACCATTGAATTAAGTAAATCCAACAACATATTTTTTTCAGTGTAGTTTGGACTTTATGATTTCTGTAACTGGAAAATATTATTTTGTTTAAAGACAGAAGTGACCGCATAGTTGCAACATCAAAGGGAAATATTAATTAATTAGCATCAAGTATATTTGTTGCTTAAGCGTTTGCACTATAACTTAAGTAGGATTATAACTTTTAAGGCAGGAAAGATTTCAGATATTTAGTTCACTGTTTCAGTTATTTTATATGAAATTAAAACATTTACGTTGGTCAAATATGATGATAGGTTTGTAGCTTGAACCATCCGCTGGAACGTTGAAGACAATATAATTACACTGCTAAGCAAGACACAAATAGGCAAAGTTCTTCATGTTACTTGTGCACAGGAGAGAACCAGACAGAGCGCCGTTCCTTCGCTTGACCCCAGTAGCTCTCGTCCGTTCTCCCGTACACTGTCCTTTTATTGAGGTTACATGAATATGCATAGGTTCATTAACATATGACATACTGTGTGTCTGTGTGTGTGTGTGTGTGTGTGTTACTGCTGATCAAAGGGTCATAAAAGCACACAAGCAAACATCCTTGGTTAGGAAGAGGGTAGACTAGACCCCCCCCCGGTGAGGAAGTCCAGCAGTTCATCTAAACAGAAAAGCACTTAGACTAGAACAGATGTAACTACGTTAATCCTACCATAACAATTAAACAAGGTACGAACTTTCCCATGCTCCCAGTGTGGAATGCACACCAGGCCTCTGTAGCCTGTTAAAGATCACACAACTTATCACTACACAATTGATTATACACTTCTAAGCATCTATGGTTAAATATTTCTAAGCATAAATGACAATCAACAATACAACTCTATCATATGATGCTCTAAATCAAATAAAAGTTTGAAAATAAATGATGTATTTTTAAATGCTGCAACAAATGTTCACAAAAAGTAACTATAATTAAAACCAGTTAAACAAAATCAAATGTTTGAATCATGCTTAACCAAATGCCAGGCTGGAGAGCTGAACCTAAAGTATACGTAGAAAGATTTCAACATCTGAGCAGTTTTTAATGTTTTTATCACATATAAATGTCACAGCAGTGGGTCCTGGCCCAATGCTTTGTGTTTTTGCTTTTCTTTGACTCTTGTTTTTCTTGGTTTTTGTTCTTCTTATTTATCAGGCTCTCAGTAATCTTAGTTCTCCCTCCCTCAGTGTTCATTTCAGCCTGTGTTTAGTTTCTGTTCCCGTGTCCCACGTTTCATCGTTTCATGTCGAGTCAGCCCTGTCTCTCTGTTTCCTGTGTCTCCCCAGTCAGCCCCGCCTCCCTCGGGCACTCATGTGTGATACAGAGTAATAAACCTGACTACATTTGCTACACTCTCTTTATTACCTGTTACTTTAAAATTCATACACTAATTATGTCTGCCCATCTCTCTAATGTGAAGGTCAAAGGTCAACATCCCAGTGACATAAGAATAATCCCAAAGGGGCAAAGGCAGCGGTTAATTTAGCACATTTAGCATTAAGGGTACAGCAAGGATATACTTTTACTTATTGTGGCAGGGGTGTGGTCTCTGGCCTGCTGCAGTGGAGGCTGGTGGCGGGACGTTGGACGGCACAGGTGAGGGTGATGGAGCTCATGACTCTCCCCTTTATAGTGACGGAGGAGACTGGCGTGGGGGAAGCGTGTAGTGGAGGAAGCCGAGGAGAGAGCTGGTTTCTGGCTACAAAGACGGCGTCAAACCAGAAAAGATTGCTCGTGGTCAAATAATGTGTAATAATAATGAAATAAATAGGCCATTGGGAAAAACGGGATTTTGAAATAAAGACTGACTTTGAAAAAAAGGACATTTTGGATTAAAAATGGCTGGGAATAAATAAAATGCCTCAGGAATAATCTCTGTTATTGTGAAAAATAATGATCATGAAATAATATTTCACAATAATAAGTAAATTTACCGTATTTTCACGACCATAAGACGCACTGTGCTAAAAGGCGCAGTCTCAGTTATGTGTGCCATTACTGTATTTAACACACACATAAGGCGCACTGGACCATAGGGCGCATACAAGTACCATATGCGTATTTAAAAATAAAGCGGGAGCAAACCTGAGTTCGGTACCTTACTCACATTTTTATTACCAGTAATCGTCATCATCAACAACACACAAGCATACAAGTGTGCGTATTTAAAAATAAAGCAGGAGCAAAACAAAGTTTGGTACTCACATTTTTATCATCAATCAAACCCATCGAAGTCCTCATCCTCTGTGTCTGAATTGAAGAGCTGCGCTAAATCTCCATCAAACATGCCAGGTTCACTTTCTTCACTGTCAGAGTCACTTTCCGTGCCGTGCGGCTCCTCGGAAATGATGCCGGCTTTTGCGAAAGCTCCTACAACAGTGCCAGCAGACATATTAGCCCAAGCATCTACAATCCATTGGCAAATTGTGGCGTAACTCGCCCGGCGCTGCCTTCCACTCTTGGTGAAACTGTGGTCTCCATCGGTCATCCATCGCTGGATGTGTTTGTCGCCGATGTGTTTGCTGCAGTAGGAGCGGAAGATGGCCAGCTTTTCCTTATAATCCGCTGGAAGTTGCTGCGCTACCGTAGTCCTGGTCCGGATGGAAAAATGGCACCGTTTCATAAAAAGTGAAAGTGAAACTGCTTTTAGCCGAATGGTGAAGTCGAAACGCTTCTCCCGCTCGTTCTTTGCTCGATGATCGCCTTATGTCCGCGGAAACTCAGCTGCGTATTCTTGACCTGTCGGAGCTTGTTTTCCAGCTTCCTCCACTTGCGAACCATCGATTCATTAATCTTAAATTCTCTCGCCGCTGCTCGATTTCCATGTTCCTCCGCGTAGCTGATGGCCTTCAGTTTAAACTGTGCTTCGTAAGCGTGTCTCTTTGCCATTTTCAGGGTTGTTAAAACAACGGTGTCCTGCATAACGCACATACCTGTTCTTTTATACAGGTATGTGCAATAAAGTCAACGCACACACTTCACCCTTTAGCGTTCTCATGGTGTTCTCTACTACGTCCTCCTTACAATACAAAGGGCGCACTGCGCTATAGGGCGCGCCGTACTTTTTCAAGAAAATCTAAGACTTTTAAGTGCGCCTTATGGTCGTGAAAATACGGTAAATAGCAGAATGCAATATATTTCACAATAATGATCTTTTTTTCAAAATGTGTTCAATTATTTCACAATATCATTCTCACATTACATATCTGTGTCTTATTTATTCACATAGTTATTTATTTCATCATGAGTTATTTATTTATTTAATTTTGAACACTTTGGAGTTCCATATGGTTGTAGTGGGCTTGTAATGTAAATGTGGTCTGATTAAATGTGACATTAATGCTGACGCTGCATAAACCTGATAAAACAGTTCTATTAGTGGGTCTGTGTGATCAGCATCAGTGGGTTAAGGTGAGGCCTTGACTAGTAGAGCGTCATGTTGGTGTTTAACAACACGTGAGCCAACATCAGACTCCGAGCGCTACGATGCTAAAGATCAGAAGATCCAGTGTGACATCATCGTTACCTGGCAACAGCAGCCCTCATCTGACTTTATTGGAGGATATTTACACCAGCAACACGGTTTAGTTTGATATGACGGATTAACAACATGCGCTGTGATATCCAGTTCATCTGTAACAGATACTGGATCTAATCAGTCAGCAGATATTTGATCAGCTTATTTATAACTATACTAGAAACAAATACAACTGTGTTGGTGATTCATGCAAACTTGCATATCAGCCTTTGAAGGTTTTGTAGTATTGAGAACAAAGAGGTTGTGTTAGGGCTGAAAAGCCCGACTTGTTCTCCTCTGCAGGTCATCAAATGCACCACAGAAGTTTGTATTTGCACAGCCTGTATATGTTTGATGGCTTTATTATTCTCTGTTCAAAGACAGTAAATATGGAAAATGTCTCATGTAGAATCAGCTTCATTTAAAATGACTGCAGCAAACATTTAGAGAACATGTGCTGCTGTTTGTCCTACATTTCAACACTGAATGAACCCTGAAAACATGATGGCAGCTGGCAGGTTGGAGTTCACATGAAATATTGGCTGTGTTGGAGCTATTTGTTCTTTATTTTTTATTATTTTGAAATTAGTTAAAGTTTGTTGTTAGTTTATTTATATTTGGGGGTTTATTTGTTGGTTAATATTTTGTTTTAAATGATTTGTTTTGTTTGTTGTTATTTTGTTAAATTAGTCAGTAAGAGCTGTAGGGCCATTTTGTTTCTATAAATAAAGAGACTGGTATAGGACCAGCATGCATTGGGGTGGGCCTATGGTTTTTTACCAGAGCAGGAGAAGCAGCAGGAAGGATTTTGTTATTGCTTGCCAAAATGGATAAATAAACCAAAACCAAAACTCTCAACTAAAAGGTTTGGACAATGGACTTCTTTTGCCTGCGTACGAAATATTACCTCAGTGCAGCAGTGGCTTGTGGACTTCAAGTTGTGGGACGTTTGATCATTCAAAAGTAAAGGAATTGCCACTACAGGCTGTATGAAGACTGGAAATATAGATGATAAAAACATGCAGCCAAACATTTGTGGACATGAATAAACTATCTGATCCAAAAAGCAGGAAGTGACACAGCTAGAAAGTGTGTAACAGCTGAAGTCAAATGTAATGCAGAGTTGAATCTGCACTTGGATCCATCTGTGAAAGGTCCACATGTAGGGATCACATGAGTCCTGATGTTTGTCAGTCCAGCTTGATAACTCCATCTACTGTGGCTACATATACTGGGCTGGTAGCTCCACAGTGTTGGAAAGAAACTATTAAATGTGCAAAGTTTAAAATCATCGTCTCTTCTAACACAGGAGCCATGTTGAGTTTAGATCACAGCCGACCACCGGCAGTCTGAAATGGAATGAAGCCCATTGACAGCCAGCAGGTCTAAACAGGAACGCACCCATTTGTATGTGTGGCAATGATGTGGCTGCAGCTGACACAGGATTGGTTCAAACTAAACATCAGACACATTTCACAGAGTTCACAAATAAACTCACGTTTTTATTTTTGAAGATGATCATAAAGTAGAATTTATGGTCCAGTAGAAACAGCAGGAGGTTTGAGCCCTTCTGATGGCAAGGCAAGGCAAGTTTATTTGTATAGCACAATTCAACAACAAGGTGATTCAAAGTGCTTTACAGAGACATTAGAAACAAAAACAAATAAAAAGCATGATTTAAAATTGATTAAAACAAGCAAACAAACTAACTAACTAATTAACAAACAAACAAACAAAACAGTATATAAAATCAAAACAGATCAGAACAGTAGATAAAATCAGTAGTTAAATGTAAGTTTTGAAATTTAAGCTTAAAAGTGTGGATTTGGTGCTTTATTCAAATGCAGCTGAGAACAGGTGAGTCTTCAACCTGGATTTAAATAAACTGAGTGTTTCAGCTGATCTGAGGCTTTCTGGGAGTTTGTTCCAGATATAAGGAGCATAAAAGCTGAATGCAGCTTCTCCGTGTCTGGTTCTGACTCTGGGAACTGATAAAAGACCGGATCCAGATGACCTGAGTGATCTGGAAGGTTCATACTGGGTCAGGAGGTCACTGATGTATTTTGGTCCTAAACCATTCAGAGCTTTATAGACCAGCATCAAAACTTTAAAGTCTATCGTCTGACGGACAGGCAGCCAGTGTAAGGACCTCAGAGCTGGACTGATGTGGTCCACTTTTTTGGTCTTAGTGAGGACTCGAGCAGCAGAGTTCTGAATGAGCTGTAGTTGTCTGACTGATGTTATAGGTAGACCTGTAAAGATGCTGTTACAGTAATCAAGCCTACCAAAGATGAATGCATGGACTAGTTTTTCCAGGTCCTGTTGAGACATCAGATGTTTTATCCTTGAAATATTCTTGAGGCGATAGTAAGCTGACTTTGTTATTGTCTTAATGTGTTTTTCTAAGTTTAGGTCTGCATCCATCACTACACCCAAATTTCTCGCCTGGTTTGTGGTTTTTAGATGTATAGATTAGTGATGTGCGATACCACTGATTTCCTTTCCGATCCGATACCAAGTAATATTCAGGGTGGTATCGACGATACTGATCCTATACCGATACTTTGTACAAAACAGATTTTATTTATTGTATCTCAAATTATAGCGTCATAATGATTACAGGACATCAGAATACCTTCTTCTTATCACTTAATAATGCAGAGTTCATCATATAGAAATAAAAAAACTAAAGTTGTGTGCTATTTGAACACCTTGCCTGCCTGGAGGACTAAAGGACTCCGTGAGAGACTCTCACCCTAGCAGCACCTGTCCCTGTCCTCCTCTTCAGTTCGCCTCAACATACGCTCGTCATATTTTGTGATATGATTTACTCTGAGGTGTTTGACAAGGTTAGTGATGTTGCCACAACCATACATGCCAACCCTCCCGATTTTTCCGGGAGAATCCCACCTTTCTCTAGATTTTCCACCCGGACAACAAAGTTGAAAAACCATATCGCAGAATTCATAGCGCGGCCCAGCCAATTCCAGTTTCCAACAATGACAGCAGCGACTTAGTTTTAATATCACTCTTATTTCTCTTTCTGGGTCGCAAAAAAACTTTTAACATATTTTCAGGTGAGAATGTAGCTGTGTAAACTTCAAATATCTGAGCCGACCGACACATCGTCTTCAAACCCCCGCGGTCTTTCACCACTCGGGTTAAACATGATGTACAAGTCACTTTGATAACTTAAAAATGTTCTTGTTTGGCTTTTTCAGTGTTTTATTTGTTCGTGAGTAAATCGGTTTGGCTGAGATTAAAGTTATTAGATTAGATTAAATTAAACTTTATTATTCCCTCGGGAGGGTTCCTCCGGGGTTTTCACACAGCTGAATAAACGTCAAACAGAAAACTGATTAAACAGAAGAGTTTACGTCAGTGTCCGGTTATATTTTAGACAGCAAGGAGCAGACGGCAGAGTTTCACTCCACCGAGGGAGCTCGTGACGTACTACCCGGCTTTCTTTAGACCGCGAAGGCCGGTCCTCAGGTGGAAGCAGCCTCTGAATTTGGACACCCCCGCTGTTTCCGGGCCGGCCAATAATAACGGTGACATTTAATGTATTTTATCCGATAAATAAACCCTGTAAAATATATTTATCCGCCCAAACAGCCCTTTTGAATGTCTCCCTAATTCTGAGGTCTCAAGGTTGGCAAGTATGGCCACAACACCTCACTTTTTTTGCCACATTTATTGCAAACCACGGCTCAGCTGTTTGTGGAGGTAAAATACATCCGCACAATTACGCTCAGCCATTGTTGTGAGTGCGCACGCCAAGGGGCTGCGAGACATTTATACAGCCGTATTTCGCACATGACTATGAAAGGCGGAAGAGGAAGTAGTTCCTTTGAATGTAGGCAATCCGAATGTTATAGTTTCTTTCCACTGTGTTCCTGTTAATGATAAACTACAAATTTACTCTAAATTACTAAAATATCGATATTTTAATGTGAGAATCGATTCTAGAACATAAATGATTGGTATCGGAGGAATCGATATTTCAGGATCGATCCGCACATCACTAGTATAGATTGAAGTTCTCTGGTGACCTGTAATCTTTTTTCTTTGGCGCCAAAGACTATTACCTCAGTTTTGTTTTTGTTTAGCTGGAGAAAATTGGTCTCCTGGTGACATTGTGATATATATTTGTGTGTCATCTGCATAGCTATGACAGTTTATTTTGTTGTTCTTTATAATCTGTGCCAGTGGGAGCATGTAAATGTTAAACAGAAAGGGTCCCAAGATGGAACCTTGGGGAACTCCACATGTGATACTTATCTGCTCAGATGTGAAGTTACCTATTGATACAAAGTATTTCCTGTTTTCTACGTATGTTTTGAACCAGTTTAGTACAGTTCCTGAAAGACCTGTCCAGTTCTCCAGTCGTTTGAGTAATATGTTGTGGTCAACTGTATCAAATGCTGCACTGAGATCCAGTAAAACTAAAACTGACATTTTTCCACTGTCTGTATTCAGACATATGTCATTAAACAGCAGAAACAGCATTTGGAGGAAGATGTTAATAGATTAGAAAGAATTGTACACTGTGAATCAATGCAAGTCTTTCTATATAGACAGATCTGTAATAATCCCTCAGGTAGGTTCCTCTGGGACAGTCACAGATAGAGACACCAATTCTGACATCCTTTGAAAGCCTGACTTTGAATTTTCATCACTCGTCATGCACACAGATGTTAATTCTACATATTCCTGGTACTGAACTCTAAATCAATATGAAGAAAATGCTCCTGCTAATCTGCATCTATGTTGATATCAAATCCTTTTGCAGCACATGGTTAAATCTCTATAAATCTTTCAGTCTGATCAGAATGGGCTCAGTGTTGTTATTGCAGCTCCCTGATGTTTGAAAAGCTAAATGTCCATTTTAAAGTGCTCGTGTGTAGGATTGTGTTTCCTTCCTTTGTGCAGTTCTTACAGTAAACATGTTTGAATGTTTCCTGTTCCCCTGATGCTTCTTCCTGTTGGATAAAGTTGGTTTGAATAACATGTTCTTATAGGTTATAATGAACTTCAAACTGGGATCGACTTACAAAACTGTCTCATGTTATTGGAACGATCCACATTTGCATCCATTCACGGTACATTTGACATCTGAACACGTTTGTACACATGATGAAAGGACAGATGGTGTTTGTGTGTCCTTCTTAAACTTAGTGTGGATGTTTCATCATGTAGAACGACTTAGAACAAAGTCTTTGGAACATTTGGAGAACACGTTTAGGAAAGTAACATCCTGGTAGAACATTTTCTTAAAGCAAAGCAGAGCTGCAACATGACTGTGAGCATTCAGAAGAATAAAGTCAGAATACTTTATTATTATGAAGACTAAAGTGCACCTTGATGCTGCCGATGAACACACATGTTCTTTGTGAAAGCATGTGTGAGCACAGCTGACATGCACCACACTGACCCCACTCGCCCCATTTCTTCATCCACTTCTTGCTCTTGTGCTTGAAATGAGACGCAGCAAAAGTCAGAGGCTCTAAAATCCACAAGAAGGGGGCTCGTTAGATCAGGATACTGGATGTGATCCATAGAAAACATGGATAATACACCACTTTATTTGAAGCATCTGTAGCACTGCCTCAGTTCTGGATGTTTCCACAGACTCCTCTGTGCACCTAAAGCAAAGGTCAGCAGCACATGTAGTTGGGACAATTCTTCAGTTGCACAAACTACACAATCATTTTCCTCCAATGACGACTTTTCACTTGCAGAAATGGTCCTGTGTGATTTCCAGGCTGTGATATAAAAACTAGTTCCTAATGGCAGCGACTCACTCAGTAAACATGTGTTTCCTTCACCAACCTCACACACAGATCCAGTAAGATCAGGAAGTGGGCAGTATAGTACAATATGTGTTATTTTGTGCTGCACTGCCCAAACTAAAGATCTGCTGAAGTGTTGGAAATGATCCAGATGTTTATTTTGGACGATACAGCAGAAGATCAGACATGAAAGTGGAGATAACACAGAAGACCTGCAGCAAAGGTCAGAGGTCAGACTGGGCCCTGGATTCAACAATGAGCCAATGATCATCAAGCAGTGACTAAAGCAGAGCCCTGACGTTCTGACATTCATCACACAGTCAGAACAAATGTCTGCTGATGACTTCAT
This sequence comes from Maylandia zebra, assembly GCF_041146795.1. Classification (NCBI taxonomy): domain Eukaryota; kingdom Metazoa; phylum Chordata; class Actinopteri; order Cichliformes; family Cichlidae; genus Maylandia; species Maylandia zebra. Next base: position 11,693,557 of record NC_135168.1, on the reverse strand, counting down.
CTCATGAAACGACTGATAGATGTCAGTTCATTGATCAGCTGAGCTGCTGATCTTCATCGTCACAGAAACATTCAGCTTGTTTCAATCAGTAAATAACTCCCACTACTCCCAGTTTGAACTGTTCCCACTCAAAATGCTGTGAGAACAATGATCATTGTAGAACTTCACAAACATCACGTGTTGTTTTCCACATGTAAGATCAGCAAACACACAGAAACTTCCTGTTGCCACACACGGCCTCTAAAATCTCTTCCACGCTTTCTGTCTGAAGTCCACTCTCTGTGTCGGATCCACAGGAAACAACAAGATCTTATTAACATGGTTTTCAATGTGTCTCCTTCCAAAAAGTCCAACCAATGAACAAATGTGTGTATTTGTGGAGGCCGAACAAAAGCATGACACATTTCTCTGTTTCTATAAACTGGAGTCAAACACAAACATGAAGAGTTTCACTGACAGACTCCAAAATGCCCCCACAGTGGATCAAAGGGAAATCCTACAGTGTGGCGAGAGACTCTTAATGGTTCCAACATCAACACATCCACAATGTTGGATCCAGTTCTGCCTCACAGAGTTACTAAGACACACCCTCTGCCAGCATCACAACAGCTCCACCTGCTTCACCTGCCTCCTCAGCATCTGTACACCTGAAGAGAAAAGAAAGGCTCCAACAGCTCAAATCTACAAAGGATTCATGAAGTTTCATCCAACAATAACATGTTTGCCTTCCACAGTGTGCTGTTAGACACCACTGTACCTCTGCCATTTCAAAAAGAGCAGCTTGGGAACATTTTGGCTCCAAACACTTTGTGTTTAAGTTCTTTGTTTTCTTTGTGAAGCCGACAACATCTGGAGCTTTGTGACGCATAGAAACATCATTTTGTTCTTTAGATGACAGCAGATTGGGACTGAATAATCAATCACTATCAAACCAATAAAGACAAACATGCTGATTTTACAGGAACTTTGTTGGAGAAGCTGCAAAGACATGAAACTGGTGGAGATCCCAAACCAGTTGATAGTGCTGGTTATTCCAAATAAAGCTGTTTCCCTTTGAGATGAAATGACTTTCTGTCCTGATATATAATAAAGATGTTGTTGTTTTTGAGCCCCTGTATTAAAAGTAGTTTAAAGTCAGCTTGAGTTTGATGTCTTTATGTCAAAGCTGCTCATGATGTTGAGCTGCTGATGGAATAAAAACAATATAAAAGCATGTAGTCCAGACTTAAATGTAGCCTGTTGTTAGCTGAGGTCCACACACAGTGTTTGACAGTGTAAAGTGTGTGAAAGGGCTGCTGGTGGAGCTCACTAGGATGAGCAGGTGACCACGAGGTGGAGAGCAGCTGGCCTGGCTTTGACCTGGGCCACGCCCCCTTTCTCTCTGCTTTGGTTCATGTATGTAGACACAGGACTACAAGGAAATGGCTCTCAGCATCTGGCTGTGGGAACACATGAGTCCCTGTTTGTGTTCAGATTGTGTGCATGTTTTAGACGTGTGTCACATGTAGAAACACAACAATCCCACAATGACACACAGATGTGTTTGACACAGCTGTGCAGCTGTAAGTTGTTTCTAATGATTCATTGAAGCTCTTCTAACATTCTGGAGACGATCAGTACATGAATCTGTTCAACACGACAACAGTTTGACTTCAGTGTGAACGTTTGCATTAAATAACCTTCTTCATCCAGCTGACAGCATCTTCATCCTATGATGTGAACAGTTCCTCCTGTTGATGACAAACCTCTGACAGGATCTGCTTGAGGAGCTTTTTCATGTGCAGCTCTCTGAGCTCAGGGCTGAGCTGCTGTTTCATCTTTAAGAGCTGCTGCCTCCTCGCCGGACTTGTTCTCCTCTTCTTCTCCTAATGACACCATTTCTGCTTCATATAAAATTCAATAAAGATGCTGACATGTATCTGTAGCAACAACATCATTGAATCTAGAACAACTGGAGCCAAACCAGTGGCTCTGCTGGGATCACTGGTGAGCCAACACTTCCTTGTTGATGCAGATTTCAGGGCTTCCTTTTGCTCCTCCGTTATAACTGTTCTCTCTTCTCAACACATGATGACACAAAGGAATCAGCAGTGACAAAGATGATGCTGAAGAGAAGCACACACTTCACACATATAACAGACCAGTGCAGTTACACACACCTCTGCTCGACATCAGGCCTCAAACAAAGACACAAAACACTAACTTGACTCTAAACAGAAGAAACGAGCAGCTGTTTCTGTTCTGTGCTTATTTATATTTGACACACATGCTTCTCTTTGTGCAAACACACATCGCACTATAAGGGTAACCTCGCACACAATGATTGGACAGCACAGTGATGATGCTGGGAGATCCTATACGCAGCAACACAGAAAGACTGAGAACTTTAAACAATGATGGAAAGTGTTATAAATGACTTGTTGGCCTCTGATCTGTCACAAACAGCTGAAACGTGTCTCTCATGAGTCACATGAAGGTTTTTGACAGAAAGGACAAAAAGTAGCTGCAGTCAGTTTGTGTCATTTTTATATTTATTCATCTGGGAGAAAAATCTGAGGGACATTAAAATGTGTTTTCAACAGAGACAAGAACATGAATATAACAGAACAGGTAAATGAACATGTTTCAAGTAAACAGCTGGACTGATCAGGTCCAAACACAGAGTGATAAACTTGTCAAACAGCTGTCATATCTTTATATAGAAGCTCTTTATAAATGCTGCTCACTGCAGTCTGTTTACTAATAATGTCAAAGTGTTAGAAACACAGAAACATCAGAATGGTCTTTGTTCACAGAAACCTGTCTGGGATCCTTTGTTGTTCTTTTGATGCAGAGTTACATTATAAATATAAAGAGTTATTTCAGAGTCTCATCAGTTTTCCTGCATGTCTTTATTTAACACATCAGCAGGGCTGAAGCTCTCATGTTAAACACACACTGATCTATGGACACGTTCATGTGTTTCTAACAGAACCAGGCTGTTATCAGCCTGCACTAACATTATGTCACACACACTGAATGTAACAGTGACAGTTTACATCATCACACAATCAGCTGTGATTGTTTCACTGTCATCAAACGAGTCAACAGGAAGTAGAATCAATAGAAACCAATCATTTACTGACAGCATGTCTGATGGAAATAAGTGCAGATTATGTATGAAGTCTAACTGCACACAGTAACTGTGTTACAATAAGGACTTAACAGCGCCCTCTGCTGGAGTGTTTCAGTACTGCGTTAACTAGAATACACCACCTCCTCCTCACACCACCTGCTACAGCTCTACTCTTCTATGACTACAGTCATCCACAGCACTGATGTGAGGTCACATGGTTCATATGTAAGGAGCACAGCTGACCTCAGGTCAGTTTAATGACTGTGAGCAGCAGCTGTGTTATTGTCACTGTGACAGGGAGACACTCTCAGACACAGCGCTCATGTCAGCTTGTTCTCATGCAGGAGGATCAGGAGCTCCATGTTTGTCTTTCTGTTTGAATCATGATGTGTTTGTGCCATCAGAGTCTGTCATGAGTACTCAGGGTTTCACAGCAGCTCTTCTGGATGCTGACGAGGACTCCAACCTCATGTTTCACCTCTCTGAGCTTCTGATGTCTGTGAACACTCGTGTTTCTTCTCTGGGCTCATCTGGACAAAAACACCTTTCTGTGTTTGGCTGCAGCCTCATTCTGACTGACAGGAAGTGTGTTATCCATGAGCTGCACTTCTGTGAGGAAGTTTCCTGCTGTGTTTCCTGTCTGTGGACAAACACGAGTGTTCCAGCTGAGGACTTGGTTCCTTCCACCTGTCCATACAGGACATCACGCTGTCTGCAGCTCTGTAAATGCAGCTCCAGGTCCTTCCACGTGCTGCTCTGTATTTGTGCAGTTTGTAGTGTGTCCTGGGAAACGTAGCACACATGGTGTTCTTCTGCTGTTTCCTCCTTTCACTGAGTGTGAAACACTGACGCTGTGCTGTTGTTCACAGAGGGGAGCTGATTCTAGCTGCAGCTGGACTCTGTCATCTAACTGAATGTGTTGGTGCTGATCACGGGGCTCTGAGGGGGGAGCAGCAGGAGGACTCTGGATGCTGACGTCAGTGTATCTGTGGAAGCTCCCACAGCGTGTCTGTCATTCAATATTGTGCTGTATATTGTATCTATGCAAAGATGAACAGACTGTGTGTTCACTGGTCTCTGTGCTGCAGCTCTGATGTCATCATCACTCCCTCCTCCACCCTCAGCAGTCCCAGCATGCTGCTGTGGTGCACCCCACCCTCACTCTACACCTGAGCCACAGACCACACCCTCCACCTCAATATACACCACAGTTTTCTCTGCTGTGGAAATGAGATCAGGAGGAAATCATCATTATTATTATTTAATAAACGCTCACATTAATGTGGGCTTATTTGTTTCATATTAGAAACATTAGTTGAGTGTTTTTAGTATAAAATGGTCAAAGTCCCTCTTTTTGCTCCTCCCCTCACCTGTGGATGGGCGGTGCTGTTACCGTGGTGACAGCTTGGATGTGTTTCAGTCCTGCCTGGTTATCACTGCAGGAATCTTTCACATTTATTACAGGTAATAACTCTGATTTTTCTGTGTATTATGAACCAAATGTATCCTGATACTCACAGAGATGGATGAGCAGAGGTTGTTTTTGCAGTTTATGTAGTTACTATGGACTTAATGCATACATATTATTAAAATTAGGGCTATAACAGTTGTATTGATGTATAGCAACTTGAAATGCTCCCACAAATGGCTCCACAGCATGTAAAAATATAACAAAAGCTCTGGCGGACTTGGTTCTGTGGTCAGTCTTAAAGGGTGAAGTTAAACTCTGTAATCTTCACTGTGTCACAGAGTTCAGTGAGTCCCGTTATTCACAGTATCAATCAGATCATCAGAGAACAGCTGATCAGCAATCAGTGGTGCCAACAGCGCCTCCTGTGGTGAGAGGATGCAATAATGCAATGTAGCATTTTTCCACTCAACACTTGCAGTCATGGAAACTGTCTGTTGGATCTGTGTGACGTTGCTTTCTTGGTTAGAGTTCCTCACAAATGTCCAGATGATTCTTCTAATGAGGCGTCGACCATGTTTGCAGCTCTTTGGAAGAAAACGTCGCCCTTTGCCATCCTTACTTTTCTTTGACTTCTTCAAATGCAGCTGAACTCCAGCTGGTATTTTCTTGGACTTTGCAGCTGTTTCTGGTCATCAGTTCATTCCTGCAAACCTCTGAAGCTGAACAACAATGATGCTGCATTGCTGGCTGATCCCAAAAGGTTGATTCTGTTCATCTGGACGTTTTCAGAAACGTTTGCTCACTGATCAGGTGACTTCTTCAGTCTCAGCTGACTGCAGCTTTACAAGCTTACAAACAGCACATTTGCACAATGACTGAAAGCAGCAGCACCTGATATATATGATACTAATATAATACATATACATATATAATCCATACTAATGATGAAGGAACTGAGCTCACAGTCCATTGTTCATTCAGTGAACTACTCAGTTTATTTTGGGCCTCAGAAATGCTCACTCTGTTTGTACATCACTGTCAGCAATAGACTCATTCTGCTGTGTGGACAGGAACACATGTGACATCACTTCCTGTTTGTTTGTGACTGAAGAGGAAGAAGTTTACAAGGAATCATTTAGAAGAGTTTCAAACATCAACTGATTGAATCCATGAATCTGAAAACGTGTTTGTGAGTGAAAGAGACAGACATGTACAGACTGAACTATCTGTTCAACAGTCAGAGTGTTTCTGTAACAGGAGACACTCTTTACACTCCACTCAGCACAGGGACACTGAGGAACCAGGAGACCAGACTCTAAACCCAGGATAAAGAGTTTGAGTGAATGTGGTGTTGAAGGTGTGGAGGTGGATCAGAGTGTCAGAGGACACTCTGTAGAAGGACAGAGTGCCAGCAGGACAGTCCACATACACTGCTGCTCTGTTAGAGACAGAGGAGGAGGAGGAGGAGGAGGAGATGGATGTGTAGCTGTTATTGTGACAGACATAACGAGGACCATCATCAGTGCACTCCAGACTCCAGGACTGATCATTGTTTCCAAACACACAGTCATAACTGCCTCCTTTCCTTCTGATGCTTCTGTAACTCACTGATATATCAACTCTTCCTCTCCACTCGACCTCCCAGTAACAGCGACCAGTCAGACCATTTCTACACAGCAGCTGATAATCATCAAATCTGTCTGGATGATCAGGATATGACTGAACCTCCTCCACACGTGTCACCTTCCTGTTGTTGTCAGACAGTTGGAGCTTTGTGTTCACTGTGTTTGTGTCGATTGTGAGTTGACAGGAATCTGATGGAGAGAACAAACACAATCCAGCTGCAGTTATTGATCCATCATCTGTTCATTGATTGACACTTTGATGATGACTCCTGACATGATGAAGATGGTTGAATGTGTGCTGCTTTGTTTTCATGAATCCCATTAAAAACACACTTACACTTCCTCAGACCTGGTCTCAACCATCGGACTCCAGCAGGCTCCACCCTGAAAGGAGGAGGGGGGTCAGAGCAGCACAGTCAGCATGCACACATGGACATTACATGGCTCTCACACACACACTGTTACACACTGAGCTCAAAGCTCGGCTCCACTGTTTTATTCAAAGAAATCTACATTTATTTATCAGCACATTTAAAAACAGCTTGAGCCAAAGTGCTGCACAGAGTAGAGAGAAAATAGGAAACATACACAGTAATGACTATAAAGACTGGTCAGGATTGAAAGCTACAGAGTACAAATGTGTTTCCAACCGGCTTTTAAAAATGTCCAGTGTTGGTGACGACCTGATGTGAAGGGCGACTGTTCCAGAGTTTGGCTGCAGCCATCGATAAAGCTCACCTCTGTTTTTACGTCTAGTTCTGGTCAGAAGCTGCTTATCTGCAGACCTGAGGGCTCCACTTGGATTCTTTTGTTAAAGAGAGATAAGATGGAGCCAATCCATTCACAGATTTAAAGACAACCAGATCTGGAAGTGGATTCTACCACGTACTGGTAACCAGTGGAAAAAGCTGGTGATGGGTCGTCTAGCACAGACCCACCGCTGGAACCAGACAATTGATGAGGGAGAGAACTGTGACAGCGCCGTTCCTTCACTTGACCTCAGTCGCTCTCGTCTGCTCCCTCGTAACACTGCTCTTTATTGAGCTTACATGAATATGCACAAGTTCATTATGACGTCTTACACAGGTATGAACAAAGAGTACCAGTCTGTGCATAGTGTGTGTGTGTGTGTGTGTGTGTGTGTGTGTGTGTGTGTGTGTGTGTGCGCGTGTGTGTCTGTGTCTGTGTCTGTGTGTGTGTGTGTGTGTGTCTGTGTGTGTTTGTTTTTCGTTTTAGGAGGACAATTTTCAAGACAAATCAAAGAGCTATGAGGACCCTCTGTTACAGGAGGACATTTTGCTGTCCTCATAAAATTGACCTTTTAAAATGGTTTCTGGGCATGTTTTAATACCCAAAAAGTGTTTTTCTCAAAAGTCTTTGTAAACCAAAAACTTGACATATGTTGTATATTTGTGTGTCCGCCACTGCCCCCTGTCGGTTGGAGTTGTCCCTGCATGCCGCACACACAAGCGCGGGAAATTATACACGAGCGCGGGACATTATACACATGGCGCGAAATTGGAAGCTGCGCATGCGCATTTTAACATTACCCATTTAGACCATTGATATTTACATCAATGATTTAGACTGACTGATTGGGCGCTTCTTATTCATCCATCAATTTTGGCAGAGTTTTGACACGCTTTGGAGAAAAGGTAAGAAGGTAATTATAAAACTTTTAAAAGACGGGCGTTCTGACAGACACAGTGCTTCAGAGTAGGCACAGCCGTGGTGAGGCGGCAGGTGAGGGAACGACGAGGTACGGTGGAAAGCATACGGCGGAGAGCGCACCGCGGGGACCGGACCACAACGAGGTGAGGACGGCGGAGCGGGCCGGAGCACGCGGAACGGTTCACGGAGGTCACAGCAACACGCGGGGCGGGGATTCCCGGACTGTCCCAGGGTTATTTTTACCCTGGCCTAATCTCATCACTTGTTTCAAGGTAAGAAATTACACAAGTGTGTGATGTTTCACTGAGTTTGAAAGAAGGCCTTTTTCACGACAAGATCACTTGTTTAATGTAAAATGGCTGCTACTGCTATTAGATGATCTTTGCCCAAATACCAAGGAAACATTGGAAGGCAAATACAAATAAACTCTTGTAGATTTATGAAATTAAATTGAGACAGTATTGGTGTCACTCTGCACACATTTGTTTATAAAATATTGTAAAAAAAACAACAACATTTGTTTTGCTCTTATAGTTGTGTTGATGAAGCACATGATTCCTGAGAGATCTAAAGCTTAGTTTGACAGACAGGTTTAGGCTAAGTCAGAGTTAGGCTTTAGTTAAATTAGGACATTTAAGTATCTTTAATATCTGCAAGTGCATGCTTTCTGTTAAAACAACTCAGACATCAGCCTTGTCTGTGTCTGTTATGTGAATGTAATGAAAGCATAGAACTCAATTGAAACAGTTTCAGTATTCATGCTATTAGTGAAATAAGAAAAATTGGGTGGAGCATGTCAGAAACTTGACTTAATCAACACAGGTGGAACACAGTCAAGTTAATCTGCACAAATACAGCCTCGCCCCCATCCATTTATCTGTTAATCAGAATCCCTCCAGCACTCATCACCAAACTAAAATAACCTTAAACTAATAATACGCTAACATGGGGGGGGGGGGGGGGGGTGCTTCTCATTCAGCTTTACTAATGCCCTTGTAAGCATAAAGGCTTGAAGTTTTGATGTTGTTTACATTTTTATCTTGATTTCCTTAGCAAATCATGTCACGGAGAACCACTCCCCTTCAGGATGCCATTAATCACATCCTTGCAAGAAGAGACAAGAATTCAATGTTAGAAATCAAATTTATTAATTCAGTTAAAGGTGAGTGACTTTGACACACTGCAGGCTAGACTGAGGGGTTACGCATCACCAGTGGTGACCTGTACAAACATCAATATAAATTAAAATTAAAGGTATTTTAATAATAATTTAGTTATTAGCGAGCCTGGCTATTTATGTTTTCTGCACTTGGACATGTTTTCTTTATTATATATGTAGAATTGAAAAAAAGCACAACATTGCATACTTGCAATTTACAGATATACATATTTAATGAATTGATTATTTGCAGTGCTGCCACGCCTGTGTCTCTAATATGGTTGTGTCTTCAGGTCGTGGCATCTTCACTTTAGCCAATTTCAAACAAGGAGACTTCGTGGTCGAGTATAGAGGGGAGCTTATTGATGCAACTGAAGCTGAACACAGACGTAACCTGTACCCCAGCGCATGTTCAGTCTTCATGTTTGAATTCATATGGAAGCAGAAGACTTTGTGGTAAATTCAAAATGACTGAATGTTTACATTTCTATTGCAAGGTCAGGATTTCTGAAGCAAACATCTCATATTGCTCTTTAACGAGTCCTTACCTCTAGTACCCGGCCCCGTCAGTCCCCAGAATCTATAGAAGGGGGAGTGACGGACCCGTGGAATAGCAGGATCTCATTCTTACTGAGGCTCCGTCATTTCCCGGTGACCCTGTGGTCCCCGGGAACTCGCAGTACTGGGGACTGACGGGACTCCCACATATGCTGAGGGCCCGTTAGTCCCCGTATTCAGCCTGTGTGTGCCTTCTCTAATACACACTCACGGGCGTAATGTACGGGGTTAGAGGGGTAATAATATAAGCCTACATTTTACAGCTAAGACAGTGTGCTCACGCTGCTGTGAAGATTTAAAATATAGAGATAGAGAAAATAATAAGAGAAAATAATAAGAGAAAATTCAAATGGCCAGGGCTGAATGAGCGGCCCTGTGTCTGTGCGCATTTGGCACATGTGGACACGGAGACTCGTGCACTGTTATACTGTGTCCAAAACTACTGTATAATATGTACAATGCCAAAATAGTACATGTCAAGTGTTCTCTGTCTGTGAGGTAGGTAGATGGATGGCTTGATGGATAGGTGAAAAACCTTTCAACACAAAAAATAAAGAACATTTCATTAATCATTCAGATAAATTAAATGCATTATACAGAAGACAAATGAAATAACAAAAATATACACTTCAGTAAAGCCACTTTTGTCTAAACTATCATTTATCCTAGTTTTAGTTTTACATTCATTAGTTTTTGAATCAGAGGTGAGTAATTTCAAACAACAAAGATGAAATAAACTGGTCTACCTTGCATTTTTTACACTTTCTGTAACAATTACATTTTTAAAGTATACATTTTAGAGTTTACAAATATTTTAATAAAGACTTTAACCAAGGATTTTCTTTTACAAAGAATTATTTTCCTTAAATTAAACCAAACATATTTACACTAGTTTTAAGATTTAACCAAGGATTTGGGGTAATTGCTTTTAGTATTAATTAACATAAGTGTGGGAAACACTATCTACATAAACAGTTTATTCAAACTTAAACATTTATTTTAATATCAATATAATTTTTTAAACTTAAATGCAGTAACTATTTCCCAAAGCATAAATACATTTCCACAATTGAGCTTCCATAGTTCCCAAACATAAGCAGCAAATATGAGTCCAAGCTTACCGATAGCCCGTCTAACTCAAAGTCTTCCTCAAAGTGGATTGTGCTTGGTTTGCTGTCCTCTCAGCATGTCACGCTCGGGTCAAATGACTGCTGCATGCATTTTAAGTCTACTAGGCACGCCCGCCCTTGATTGCTCTAATTCAACTCACCTGGCGGAGCAGTGCGCACCAGGCTGCGCTTAGCTGTAGATTGCACAAGGTCTAATCAGCGGCCACGCGCAAGCAGCAGCACAGAGCAGGTAGTGGGCAAGAGGAGGAAGAGAAGAGTAACAGCCACAGCCACACCTACACCTACAAGGTCAGCGCGACAGTACAACAAAACCACGTTTAAGCTCTAAGCACAAGTAGAAGCGCAAACACTTATCTCAGTCAGAAAGCAACGCGTCCTTGACTGATGGACCCTCTTTAACTTATCAACTATGCATTTAACAACTAAACTTGTATTGGATGTTGTGTTTGTGTTGGTGCTTAAAAATTATAGTATAGTTCATAGGCGTGTCACTATAAATGTTTGTTTAATGTATGTTTCCAAATTTGCAGTATTGATGGAGCACTTGAAGATGGGTCATTTGGGCGACTAGTAAACGATGAACACAGGACACCAAATTGCAGAATGAAGTTGATTGAAGCAGAAGGGAAGCCACATCTCTGCCTTTTTGCACTGAAGGAAATTGCGGCAGGAAGTGAAATTACTTATGACTATGGTGGGAAAGAATGGCCCTGGCGGAAAAAGGTGGGTCATTTAAAAAAAAATTTCCCCCTATGAATTGTTGTTTAAAACCTACATATCTAGATGTCACAATTAGGGCTGCAACTAACGATTATTTCAATAATCGATTAGTTGTCGATTAATCGATTAGTTGTTTCAGCCCTAGTCACAATATTTAAATGTCCTCTTGGTGGTATTCAATCTGGTTTAACTAAATCTTGAATTTGTATGACTTTCCCAAGTGATGATTGCAAGCTTATCTGTTTTGTGTCCCCTCCACAAGTGTGTTTTACTGAGTGGCCACACACTGGAGGTGAAACAGTGAAAGCATCAGTTTGAGCTCAGATGTCATTATGAGGCTGATGGCCAGTGTCCTTGTAAACCTTGGGTTTTTCTGTGTCAGACATATACATGCACCTTTTACTCACAGTCACTTTAGCTTCTTAGTATTGTCTTACTTTGGCTTCACTTAACTAGGTAAGGGTTAATCACTCTGTTTCCTTGCAGTTAGGGTGAGAGTTAGAACTGTATTTAACTGAAGGTGAAACAGAAAATGCTTAACTATGTGTGTGTGTCTGACACAGACAAACTCAAGGTATGTGAGAACACTGTCCTGACATCTGAGCTCAAACTGAGTCTTTCATTGTTTCATCTCCAGTGTTTGGCATACTCAGAAAAACACACGGGTTGAGGGGACACTGGTTAGAAAAGACCACTTGTAGTGGATTAAATACATTTCCACTGTAGCTGCCAGATGTTTACAATATTTGTTCTACTTTTCATACCCAGCTAAAGATCGCAAGCATCCCTTCTGGTCAACAGTGTGTTGCAGAGCCTATTGCCCATGACGTGGAGCACCATGTGATCTCTACAGACTCATTCACAGGTGAGTCCCTGCTTGAGTAAGCACTACCTGTTAAACCCTGGGGTCTTGCAAAGCACTATGCCTCCATGTCTTGTGTTCTCTTCTACAGACAGAGAATTAAGAGCAGAGTGTCAGTCATCTAGACCTACAGCAGACAACTCTGAGCATGAGGTTAGCATGGATTCATCTGTTTACTAAAGATTGTATCAATGTGTAGTTTGGTAAATAGTGTGGTTTGTAAAGATCATGTTTATCAATTGATTACAATTATACTGCATGTGCAGTCTTTAAATCATTGTAAGTACAGGTAGTCATCATTTAACATTGCATTTCCCTCTCAACATCATTTGGGTGTTTTAAGGTTTGACTGAGAGTGTCCCTCTTGATCAGATGGACACTGTACCATTGATGCTTGTTCATCTTTGCATCTTTTTAGGTGCATTCTGTTGGAGGTCAGCGTGGCACTTCTTCTCTGAAAGAGTTAATTGGTGAAGTTGGTGTCCAGTATCAGGAGTTGTCACCCCAAGCGTTCTCAGAAGAACTTACCAGTGGTCAGTTTTGAGTAAATGTTGTTAACTTCTGGCAATGCATGACATGCCTGAAGGTTTGCTGCATGAAAAATGTGCCAGTATTGGGACATTTCTGATGATTCTATAGTGTCTTGATGGATATTTTGAGTAGAATTGTAACAGTCAAGGATGTGAATTGATTGCGTTATGCGTAGATGTGTTTTTTTTGACTTAACGAAAGTCAAGCACTGAATCTCCTTGTGTTCCCTTGTACAGAGAGCAAATCGAAAGAGGTGCCACAATCATCCAGAGCTGTGCCTAACGACTCTGCTTGTGAGGTGAGTTGAAATTGACCTTTGTTTTAAAATTGACCAATGGTTAGAAGTGTTATGGTGTTTACATGAAACTCCATTTTGAGTATTTTAGCAAACATCTGGCAGCGGTGGTGGAAATGTCCTCTATTTAGAACAGGAGGTCTTTTCTAACCACAGTGTCCCCTTAACAAGTGTGTTTTACTGAGTGGCCACACACTGGAGGTGAAACAGTGAAAGCATCAGTTTGAGCTCGGATGTCATTATGAGGCTGATGGCCAGTGTCCTTGTAAACCTTGGGTTTTTCTGTGTCAGACATATACATGCACCTTTTACTCACAGTCACTTTAGCTTCTTAGTATTGTCTTACTTTGGCTTCACTTAACTAGGTAAGGGTTAATCACTCTGTTTCCTTGCAGTTAGGGTGAGAGTTAGAACTGTATTTAACTGAAGGTGAAACAGAAAATGCTTAACTATGTGTGTGTGTCTGACACAGACAAACTCAAGGTATGTGAGAACACTGTCCTGACATCTGAGCTCAAACTGAGTCTTTCACTGTTTCATCTCCAGTGTTTGGCATACTCAGAAAAACACACGGGTTGAGGGGACACTGGTTAGAAAAGACCACTTGTAGTGGATTAAATACATTTCCACTGTAGCTGCCAGATGTTTACAATATTTGTTCTACTTTTCATACCCAGCTAAAGATCGCAAGCATCCCTTCTGGTCAACAGTGTGTTGCAGAGCCTATTGCCCATGACGTGGAGCACCATGTGATCTCTACAGACTCATTCACAGGTGAGTCCCTGCTTGAGTAAGCACTACCTGTTAAACCCTGGGGTCTTGCAAAGCACTATGTCTCCATGTCTTGTGTTCTCTTCTACAGACAGAGAATTAAGAGCAGAGTGTCAGTCATCTAGACCTACAGCAGACAACTCTGAGCATGAGGTTAGCATGGATTCATCTGTTTACTAAAGATTGTATCAATGTGTAGTTTGGTAAATAGTGTGGTTTGTAAAGATCATGTTTATCAATTGATTACAATTATACTGCATGTACAGTCTTTAAACCATTGTAAGTACAGGTAGTCATCATTTAACATTGCATTTCCCTCTCAACATCATTTGGGTGTTTTAAGGTTTGACTGAGAGTGTCCCTCTTGATCAGATGGACACTGTACCATTGATGCTTGTTCATCTTTGCATCTTTTTAGGTGCATTCTGTTGGAGGTCAGCGTGGCACTTCTTCTCTGAAAGAGTTAATTGGTGAAGTTGGTGTCCAGTATCAGGAGTTGTCACCCCAAGCGTTCTCAGAAGAACTTACCAGTGGTCAGTTTTGAGTAAATGTTGTTAACTTCTGGCAATGCATGACATGCCTGAAGGTTTGCTGCATGAAAAATGTGCCAGTATTGGGACATTTCTGATGATTCTATAGTGTCTTGATGGATATTTTGAGTAGAATTGTAACAGTCAGGGATGTGAATTGATTGCGTTATGCGTAGATGTGTTTTTTTTGACTTAACGAAAGTCAAGCACTGAATCTCCTTGTGTTCCCTTGTACAGAGAGCAAATCGAAAGAGGTGCCACAATCATCCAGAGCTGTGCCTAACGACTCTGCTTGTGAGGTGAGTTGAAATTGACCTTTGTTTTAAAATTGACCAATGGTTAGAAGTGTTATGGTGTTTACATGAAACTCCATTTTGAGTATTTTAGCAAACATCTGGCAGCGGTGGTGGAAATGTCCTCTATTTAGAACAGGAGGTCTTTTCTAACCACAGTGTCCCCTTAACAAGTGTGTTTTACTGAGTGGCCACACACTGGAGGTGAAACAGTGAAAGCATCAGTTTGAGCTCGGATGTCATTATGAGGCTGATGGCCAGTGTCCTTGTAAACCTTGGGTTTTTCTGTGTCAGACATATACATGCACCTTTTACTCACAGTCACTTTAGCTTCTTAGTATTGTCTTACTTTGGCTTCACTTAACTAGGTAAGGGTTAATCACTCTGTTTCCTTGCAGTTAGGGTGAGAGTTAGAACTGTATTTAACTGAAGGTGAAACAGAAAATGCTTAACTATGTGTGTGTGTCTGACACAGACAAACTCAAGGTATGTGAGAACACTGTCCTGACATCTGAGCTCAAACTGAGTCTTTCATTGTTTCATCTCCAGTGTTTGGCATACTCAGAAAAACACACGGGTTGAGGGGACACTGGTTAGAAAAGACCACTTGTAGTGGATTAAATACATTTCCACTGTAGCTGCCAGATGTTTACAATATTTGTTCTACTTTTCATACCCAGCTAAAGATCGCAAGCATCCCTTCTGGTCAACAGTGTGTTGCAGAGCCTATTGCCCATGACGTGGAGCACCATGTGATCTCTACAGACTCATTCACAGGTGAGTCCCTGCTTGAGTAAGCACTACCTGTTAAACCCTGGGGTCTTGCAAAGCACTATGTCTCCATGTCTTGTGTTCTCTTCTACAGACAGAGAATTAAGAGCAGAGTGTCAGTCATCTAGACCTACAGCAGACAACTCTGAGCATGAGGTTAGCATGGATTCATCTGTTTACTAAAGATTGTATCAATGTGTAGTTTGGTAAATAGTGTGGTTTGTAAAGATCATGTTTATCAATTGATTACAATTATACTGCATGTGCAGTCTTTAAATCATTGTAAGTACAGGTAGTCATCATTTAACATTGCATTTCCCTCTCAACATCATTTGGGTGTTTTAAGGTTTGACTGAGAGTGTCCCTCTTGATCAGATGGACACTGTACCATTGATGCTTGTTCATCTTTGCATCTTTTTAGGTGCATTCTGTTGGAGGTCAGCGTGGCACTTCTTCTCTGAAAGAGTTAATTGGTGAAGTTGGTGTCCAGTATCAGGAGTTGTCACCCCAAGCGTTCTCAGAAGAACTTACCAGTGGTCAGTTTTGAGTAAATGTTGTTAACTTCTGGCAATGCATGACATGCCTGAAGGTTTGCTGCATGAAAAATGTGCCAGTATTGGGACATTTCTGATGATTCTATAGTGTCTTGATGGATATTTTGAGTAGAATTGTAACAGTCAAGGATGTGAATTGATTGCGTTATGCGTAGATGTGTTTTTTTTGACTTAACGAAAGTCAAGCACTGAATCTCCTTGTGTTCCCTTGTACAGAGAGCAAATCGAAAGAGGTGCCACAATCATCCAGAGCTGTGCCTAACGACTCTGCTTGTGAGGTGAGTTGAAATTGACCTTTGTTTTAAAATTGACCAATGGTTAGAAGTGTTATGGTGTTTACATGAAACTCCATTTTGAGTATTTTAGCAAACATCTGGCAGCGGTGGTGGAAATGTCCTCTATTTAGAACAGGAGGTCTTTTCTAACCACAGTGTCCCCTTAACAAGTGTGTTTTACTGAGTGGCCACACACTGGAGGTGAAACAGTGAAAGCATCAGTTTGAGCTCGGATGTCATTATGAGGCTGATGGCCAGTGTCCTTGTAAACCTTGGGTTTTTCTGTGTCAGACATATACATGCACCTTTTACTCACAGTCACTTTAGCTTCTTAGTATTTTACTTTTGCTTCATCTAAATAGATTCCCCTCTCTCTAACTCACAAATCTCAGGAATTGAATAGATATGCTTCACTATTTTATCTAAAAAGTAACTCCTATCTCCCTTTCAATCTCTCCTGAAGGATTGGTAGAAAATATGTAAAATGGTCAAACATTATTTTTAATTCGTCATAAAATATTTGGGTAACAATGTTTTATGTTTCATTTCATGTTTTTAATTTTTTCCAGTGTACAATTCATAGGCTGGTATTTGAATCGGTGAAACTTGACAAATGCGGGATATGCCATTCACCTTTGACAGCTATCAGATGGCACGGTCTAAGATGCAAGCGTAAGTGTATTATTTATCTTGTGTTAATTAATGCATTTTTTCACTATACCATAAGTTACCATGAGTCAGGTCTACATTTTCATATGTAAAGAATAAAAAAAATCACTTCAAAGTTTTATCAATTCAAACCATTGCAATGATACACAGTGTAATGGCAGATACTATCACATATCATGCATTTGAGTTTGTCTGCTTAGTGTGGCAGAGAACAGAGAACATACTGTAATAATGTATATTGCCCTCTTACTCTTTGTTGATTAGACTGTTGAACTTTACAACTTTAAATCTTTGTTTCACTCTTTCAACATCAAGCTCATATAAGCTAAATAAGCATCTCACCGCGCGCAAGGCATGCCGGTCCGGGTCAAGGGTCACGACTACCCAGCGTGCATCGTAAACAGTAAACACTGCCGCGTGTGATAGCGATATTGAATATTTTGAGCGTCCTAAAGTCAATGTTTTAAAAGAATTTGGTACGAAACGGGGATACAGTGCTGCTGGGAAGAGAAAGAAAGAATTCGTGGCCCTCGCTTGGGCGTTTTCACTACAAAAAGCCCCTATAGTTTTAACAAAACAGCAGGAGTGGGAGGCTATGCTACCTTGGATATAAGTCTCTGCTCGAGATCGAGACTGACAGTTGTCAGATGACAATTCCAGATCCCTTAGAGCTGAGGGAAGGTTGGTACAATGAATCAACAGCTGCAAATAAACTTTCACTTTCAAAGCCTCATATTCGGAGCCATCAGCCTCTGTGGTGCCCGGAGACGCTCGTGCGGGGTTTGGCCACTGACGTCTGGCAACCCTGGCACAGCACTTCCCCGTAGGCCTATATCCATGGATGTATTAAAAGAACCAAGCCTATATCTGACGGAGAAGTATAATTCAGCCTTTACATCGTGGGTAGTGGTGTACTCTGACCCGGCCGCGTCGTGCATGCGTACTGACAATGCTGATTTAGCTTATTTGTGATGTTACAATGCAAAAACCACAGTTCCTGATTTGATCTGTTATATAAAGATAAAGCAAAATGCACAAATGTTTAATTATATTTAAGAGAGTATCAACATGTATGAAGTAAACTGCCCTCAAGTCTGTTTGTCATTCTGTAATTACACATATACACACAAACTTGGAAGATGATGTTTGATGATAATAAACCCTTTGAGTAAACATTGCATCAAACTTGCAAACTTCTTACAATGTCAATATAGGAAGCCCAATAAGGTACTGGGTCTGATTAATCCAGACCTATTCCAATAGATCAATCAGGCAATTTGCAATACAAATGCTTGATGGTGTCTCTACACATTTTCAATGACTTTTTAGTAGAAGTCCTTTTCATCTCAATCCTTATTAATTAATGTAGGATAAACATTTTAGCTTTTCTGTTTCTCATTAGATCGTATGTATGTATGTATGTCTGTCTGTCTGTCTGTCAATTAGTCTGTTTTTAAAATAACAATGTTTTATATCTCAAATCTGATGAAAAAATTTATTATTAGGATGATTCAGTATATCATATTCATAAGTTTAAAATGTGTCTTAAACTTAAAAAAAAAATCTGCTTTTTATTCTGAATTATGCGTTGGTTTTAAATTCACTTTATGCTTGTTTATATTTAGTGGTCTTAGTGAATATAATTTGTGACGTGTGGGATCGCTACTTTTTAAATTATAACTTAATGAATCATCGGTTGTTGTCTAATGCTGTGGTTTCTTTGTATTTGTAGAATGCCGTTGTGTGTGGCATAAGATCTGCCTCCAGACATCTTCAGAAGACTGGGATATGTCCGACGTAAGTGTACAGTGAAATTCAACCTGGAAAGACTCAGATACGGAGAAAGAATTAGACATGCTTTATTGAACATTAAATATTTGGCGGTCAGACCCCGGCGGGAAAACTGTTGATAAAAGCATTGCTGATTGAAGTAGGAGGTCTTCCCCTGGGGTCTGGACACTGGTGGTGGTATGGAGGCAGGGGGCAAGCATGGGGGTGCAGGGGTGGTGGAGGGATGCGAAAACGCTGAGAGGCCGAGCTATGGGTGAAAGAGCTTAAATGCCCGGATGCTGAATGGAGGCATAGGTGCGAGGGAGCTCCGGATTGGCTGCGCCAGAGTGAGCAGCTGAAGGGAGTTGAGATGATGATGATGATGATGGAGATGATGTGCAGGTGTTTCTCCCAGGTTGAATTTACGCAGGCTTCATTATAATATAGTTAATATTGACGTAGATGCAGTTCGTGAAGATTGCCACATGTTGCTTGCTCTTCCTTTTTCTTTCATCACAAAATTATAAGGATAATCAGTTTTGTAAGTGTTGTCTCAGATAGAGAATTGAAAGCAGAGAGATTTTGGACTGGATAGAGTGTAGAAGTTATGTGAGAGAGGCCAGAAATAAACACATTGTAAAAATATTACTTAGATTTTATTATAATCCTTTGTAAAAAAAACAAACAAAAAAAAAAACAGTTTCATACAATCTAGTCTCAAAGGTTTTACAAATTTTGATCTGTGGGGGTCATTGTGGGAGGGGCTCCGGGACCAGGTTAGGGCTGGTGTCTTAGTTTTTTTTGTTTTGTGTTTGTTTTTTTTGTTAATGTCATTGTTCAAAAAATATAAATTGGATATTAGAAATGGGACAAATATCAAAAAAGTACTGAATCGATCACAGATTGCAAATTGATCAAGCAGAATCAAAATACTTGCACAAAATACATATCTGCTGCACATTTTCTTCTTTAAATCAGGAGGTATTTCTTAGTACTTTTAAGACATCTAGAGACTTTGGTTTACGTCCCGAGCTCTGTGACGTGAACAATTTAGCATTTATCCTTCCCATGTTTATTTCTGTTATTTAATCTATGCTGTATCTACGAACAGGGTGATGTCTCATCTGATGAAGAATACATCCCAAATTCTGCATCAGATTCAGAAAGCTCAGGAACAGAGTTGTCTATTGAGTTACCTGGACCATCAAAAAACTCCCATGCTGCTAGCATGCCTGATTTATGCGTTACTTTTGCTGAAAAAGAACAGACCATGGATGTTAAGAACAACTTTGAGCACATTTTGAATGATCTTGAAACTACTGATGATCTTCATCCCGACCAAGAACCAGACAGCTCAGAGTCATGCCAGCAGAAAACAAAAGATGCATGTAGCGAAAAGAGTACTGTGGATATTAGCCAAAATGAATCCCCAACCAAGTCAACAAAATTAATCAAAAGCACAGTCAATTTTTGTTTTGTGTGTGGAAAACCTCAAACAAAATTTGCACGTCATCTGGAGACGCATGTAAATGAAAATGCTGAAGTCGCCCAGGTGCTTCAGTTACCCAAATCATCAAAGGACAGAAAAGTTCATCTTGAAAGGTTACGAAACCTTGGTAACTTCAAGCACAACTCTGCTGTTAAAACCACAGGATCAGGTTGTCTTAAAGTGAAAAGGATCTCAAAAAAGAGCAGCAGCAGCGCTGAGACATACGAGTACTGCTTATACTGTAAGGGTATGATATCCAGAAAAGAAGTTTCTCGGCATATGAAAAGATGTGCTTTAAGACCAGAGAATAATGCTGAAGAGAAGCTGAAAGATAGAGTCTTTGGTATAGCATCTACTCAATCCACAATGTCTCAGCCAATTTCAAGTGAACTCTACTCAGTACTGGGCAAGATGCACAAGGATGATGTGTCTAGTGCAATAAGGAATGATCATTATATTATGCAGTTGGCTCAGTCTCTTTTTAATAAGCATGGAAGTGACAGATCAAAGCATGAGTATATAAGACAGAAAGTAAGGGAACTTGGGAGATTACTTGTGACTTTGCGTCACACAACAAGAATCCATAATATGGAAGAGGCAATAAAACCAGCCAACTTCTTTATTCTTACTAATGCTGTCAAGAGAGTTTCAGGTTTTGATACTGAAACCAGCACATTCAAAGCCCCAAGTTTGGCCCTGAAGCTTGGACATTCTCTCAGAAAAATAAGTGATATTATCATGTGTCGTGCTCTCATGGAAGAGGATCAAGAGGCGATCGATTCAATCAGGAGGTTTCACACACTTCATGAAACAAAGTGGTCTGAATTAGTTTCCCATTCAGCCTTATCAAACCTGAGTGAGGCAAAATACAACAAGGTCGACAGCCTTCCACTGACCAGAGATGTTCAGAAGCTGCAGTTATATCTTGGTCAGCAAGTGGAATCAGCTAGGGAGAAACTAGGTGATAACCCAACAGCAGGAACTTATGCAGCACTAGCAAAGGTGATCCTTTGTCAAGTGATTTTGTTCAATAGGAGGAGGGAAGGTGAAGTAGCACGTATGACTGTCAAAAATTTTGAAGATCGTGACATGTCCAAACTAAACGATGACATCAGCTCTGGGCTTACAGAAGTTGAGAAAAGGCTTTGCCAACAGTTTGCCAGAGTGGAACTGAAGGGGAAAAAAGGACGAAAGGTGGCTGTGATCCTGACTTCTGATATGACCGATA